>NW_007727317.1:118690-155956 GCF_000696425.1 Galeopterus variegatus
GCTCACCTCCTGCCCAGCCCCATCCAATCAGCTACCACCCCGTCCACCCCCTATCCAAATCCGGAACGCAGCTCCCTATAAATGTACGTGCAGTCCTTGAATAAAGTGAAACTTCTCTGGTGAACCGTCAGACCGGGTCTCGCTGCCTTTCTTTCAGACTTAACAATTATGCTTTGCAAGAGGACAAGCTGGGACAGAATAGGCCGCATAGGAACCATAGCTGAGCAACTGGCTTGTGTGTACCCAGGAGGAACCCCTTTGGGACCACCTGAAAGTAACTAATGGACAATTAAAAAAAAGAAGCTTTTGGATTTCTGATCAAGATGGCAGAATAGACAGTCCCCAGTGTCACACTCTCCCATAGTCAACCCATTTACAACTATTACAGAGCAATGACTGCAAAGCTGGGGCCGCTAGAGCTCAGGGGAAGAGGAGGAGATATCTACAGAGTTTATGAAGGCAGGAGAAGCCACGATGAGAGAAAAAAAGGACCGCTCCGACTGTTTGGAGCCCAGACCACTTCAAGCCTGGCCCTGGTGAGCACATGGAGCAAGAGCTGGCAAATGCCGCTGCTGTGCCCTTTGTATGAAGTTGCTTGGAGGCGGCAGGGGAGAAGAGAGCCTTGGTAGCCCCACCCAGAACAGC
The DNA here is from genome assembly GCF_000696425.1 of Galeopterus variegatus. Lineage (NCBI taxonomy): Eukaryota > Metazoa > Chordata > Mammalia > Dermoptera > Cynocephalidae > Galeopterus > Galeopterus variegatus. The sequence goes on from NW_007727317.1 coordinate 119,336, forward strand.
AAGACCACTGACAGGGTTCCTGTGGACCCACTTAGGAGTGAGAGGCCACAGACAACTGAAAAAAGGAGCCAGTCAGAGGCCGGTGAGTCATCACAAGGAACTGGCGCACGGCCTGCTCTATGGCAAGTGTTAGGAATGTGGGAGGTGTGGGAGACAGGCCCACTAGGGGAACACTGGGGCACAGCATGGACAGCTGATCTGCCCTCCAGTGAGCACAGGCCCACTCAGTGTAGACTGGTCAAGAGTATAGAACCGCAGAGGGTGTAGTCTGCTGAAAAGACTCAGGCCCAGTTTCCACACAACCCAGGTATACCAGACATCACAAGACTCTGAAGTGCTTACAAGGTCAACAGTTAAAACCTGAGTTGCACAAAAAGCCTTCCCCAGGGAATCAACAGCAAAGCAGAAATTTAGCTCAACCATAGGGCTCAGGTGCTGGTTCCTACAGGAAGTTCCTCCATTTTAGAAGTAAGCAAAGGACAACAAATTAGTTCCAATGCAGAGGTTAAGTGGTGAGGGCAGCTAATAATCCAACATGGAACTGAAAGAAAACACAAAACACTCACAGATCAGAGAAAAAGTTCTGACATTAACTAGTAGTAAACATCTAACATCACCAAAGAATACCTATAAAACCTAGAAAGACTGGAAGCCCCCCAGGCTCCGCTTAGAAACTACCAGCTCCTGGCCACTGAGGATCCTGCCCACTCTTCACCAGATCAGCTAACCCACTGTTAAAATGGACCTGCCTCATCAATGGTCCCTGTTCCTGGAAGCTTTGGCCGTGGACGCCTGGATGCTCTCCCCTACAGCCTCCTACTCACACTGGACTCAACAAATCACTGACCTGTGGCTTCAGGGAACCTTTCTAGAGTTCTCCCCCTTCAAAATTATATTATTCTCTACCCTCTTTTGGGTCCTGTTACAAAGTCCCCAATCTTCCCCCAATTCCTCTTCCCCTACTATGCCCCCATCCAAGCAGGAAGTAGCTCGAAGATCACGGCAACCCACTCCCCACAATAGAGGAAAAAGGGAGGAACCAATCAACCAATTTACAACTATTAAAAAGCAATGACAGACAAGCTGGGGCCATGAGAGCTCAGGGGAAGAGGAGAGACCTATGGAATGCATGAAGGCAGGAGAAGCCACGATGAGAGAAAGAAAGGACCACTCCCACCATTTAAAGTCCTGGCCACTTCAAGGCTGGTCCTGGTGAGCACACAGAGCAAGAGCTGGCAAAAGCCACAGTTGTGCCCTTCATACAAAGTTGGAGGCTACAGGGAGAACAGGGCCTTAGTAGCCCCCAGGCCAGCAAGACCACTAACAGGGTTCCTGTGGACCTACATAGGAGTGAGGGGCCACAGACAACTGTAGAAAGGAACCTTCAAAGGCCAGTTAGTTTTCACAAAGTACCATTGCATGGCCTGTCCCATAGGAAGTGTTTGGAGTGTGGGCAGTTGGGGAGATGGGCCAGCAGGTGAACACTGGGGCACAGCAAGGACAGCTGATCTGCCCTCCAATCAGCACAGGACCACTTAGTGGAGACTGGTCAGGAATACAGAACTGCAGGGGGTGCAGTTTGTTGAAAAGACCCAGGCCCAGACCAGTGTTTCCATACAACCCAGGGGTACCAGACCTCACAAGCCCTGTAAGTGCTTGCAAAGTCAACAATTAAAACCCGAGCTGCACAAAAAGCCTTGCTCAGAGAATCAGCAACAATGAAGCAATTTAAAAGCTCAACCACAGGGCTCAAGTGCTGGTTCCCACAGGAAGTGCCCCCAGTTTAGAAGTAAGCAAAAGGCAATAAATTAGTTCTAGTACAATGTTTAAGTGGCAGGGGCAGCTAATAATCCATCGTAGAACTGAAAGAAAAAACAAAACACCCACAGACCAGAGACGAAACTGATATTAACCAGTAAAGGTCTAACACCACCAAAGAACACCTATAAAACCTAGAAAGACCAGAAGCCCCCACAGGTTCCTAAGCCAGAATGGGGGGAAGGCTGAGGGCCGCAGCCATGCCCCCGTATGTCAGCATCCCACCCAGCAATAACCATCAGGCTGCCACTGGAAGTGCCCCAGGCTCCCATGCCAGGGTGGTGGGGGACCAAGGGCCACAGCCACACCACCCCAACAGCCCCATCCAGCCCAGCAATGACCACCGAGCCACCAGTGGAAGTGCCTAGGACTCCCCTGCCAGAATGAAGGGGGTGCCATGGGCCTTGACCGCACCCCCTCTTCCTCCTACCTTCTCCTCCCACCGTATTCCTCTACCCTTTCCCATCTCCTCCTCTCCCCAACTGCTCCTCAACAATATCTTAGAATGTAAAAAAATAATAATAAATAAATAAATAAAATAGTGTTTGACCAAAACAAACAAACAAAAAAGATGCTTTATTCTTGCTTGAGCTCAGAGTATTATAATTTGGGCACAGATGCAGATGTAACCCTGTTCCCCCAACTGCTCCTCAACAATATCTTAGAATGTAAAAAAATAATAATAAATAAATAAATAAAATAGTGTTTGACCAAAACAAACAAACAAAAAAGACACTTTATTCTTGCTTGAGCTCAGAGTATTATAATTTGGGCACAGATGCAGATGTAACCCTGTTACCAGCCCCAGGCTAGTGAGGCCTGGAGACATTTGGGCAACATGAGATAAGTAAAGATATATTCAAATCCTTCTGGGAACCTGGGATAAGATTGTCTTGCTTTCTTAAAAAAATAATACTTGTAACATGAAATAACCATTTATGTTGATATTTGACTTAAGAGGCAGTTTGTTCAGCTTAGTAACTCCATCAAGAGCAAAAAAATTCATATGTATGAGATTATAGGAAAGAAGGAAGCTTTACTCTTTTGGAAGAAAAAAGGAACATAGCAAGCCATGACCAAGACGTCAACAATCCTAAGAGAGCTGTAAAATCCTCTTCTGGAAGCAACGGGGAAATCCATAATTAGTCATTAACCATATCTTGCTGAAGAAATGATGACACAAAAGGAGAAACTGGACTCAAATGGGAGAAAAATTTTGAGTGATTTCTCCCGCCTCTAGGTCACTTTGATTTGAAAGCCTCTCAAGGGGCTCTTTCAAGTCCTTTTATTGTTTCATTCTTGTTCAATACAATTTCAGCCTGAATGAGTAATCAGCTAGGAAGTGTTTGGTTATAAAAATGTGACAGATATAACTAAAGTCTGTCCAGTCTATAGAGAGAAGAAAAATACACAAGTAAAAATTTTAGGAAGCATCCTCTACATAGATGGATGTGTCACCCTCTGGTTTTCACCTGCCTTTGCTTAATAAAGATAAGCTGCCTAGAAAACAGCCAGTTGACTTTATTGAGTGTCCTGAGATTCCGTGTCCAGTTCTTGCAAATCACTTATGGGGATGGCAAAGCTGACTGTCAAAAGCCTATTGACAGCAAATTCTTCCGCAAGCCTTCAGCAGTACTTCTCAACTGTAACATGCACACAGATCACACAGAGAGTATTGTGAAAATGTAGATTCTGATTCAGAAGGTCTGGAGTGTGGCCTGAGATTTCTTATTTCCAGATGACGCTGCAGCAGGTTGACTGTTCCTACAACAACCCATGGATGAGAAAAATCTCACCGGTCTTTCTCAGCTGGAACAGTGAGAAAAATATCAGCTCCAGGAGCAATGACTTTCTTTCTGTATAGGACATGGGTTTAACTCTAGGCTGCCTGTACTTGATGAAGGAGTCTTACAGATAATCACCAATTTAAAGTAAAGAAACATGAGGGTATACTTTTGTAATCCCTGCTATCTGTCACAATTATAAAATGCCCTGTTGCGAAATAATGAATTTACTCAGTACTGCACAGTTACTGGCAGACAGTCCTTGCTAAGCTCCTAATTTCAAATATGCTTTGTTGAAAAGCTTGCAAATTGTCTTGCATCACTTCACGAAAAAGAGACCACTCTTCTGGGATTCAGAAGATTTGAAATAAAGTCCAAGTTCTGTCATGCACTTGCTGTGTGACTTTGAGTAACGCCCCTCAACCTTCTAAGGCTCAGATGTGAAATGAAGAGGATTTATTAGGAACCCTTTCAGCGCTAGTGCTCCATGTGCTACATAACATATGGAAACAGAATTTAAGTACTCACCAGTGATTAGGAAGTTGCCTCATTAGGGGGGATGGGGTTAGTCATCAGTATTAATATCCAGGGTTTCACGTCAGTGAGGACAGAGAGGTGAGGGCATAGTGGTTGGAGGCACTGGGTTTGAGGTCAGACAGAGATGGGTGCAAATCCTGCCTCTTCATGTTACATGAGTCACATGGTATTACAAAATGACTTAAGTGTCTGAGTTTCAGTTTGATCATCTGTAAAGTCTGATCTGTGAAATGGGTAAGGAAGTAGGCCAGCCTCATTGTAATATTACAAGTGGAGTGACCAGGTGTTCTGGTTTGCCCAGGACTGTGGGGTTTCCCAGGAGGTGGGACTTTTAGTGCTAAAAGGACAGTCTCAGGAAAACCAGGATGGTTGGCCACCTTAAATTCACAAGTGCCACCTGAGATAAGCCTATAAAGCACATAGAAAAAGTTCAATGGGTGTTAGCTGTGGTTATTAATAGCATATTAATATAGGAAGTTCAGTGTGAATTTGCATTCAACCAGACCATGATCCAAAATTGCCTTTTTGATTCCTGATGTCAACTTTCTAAAGGTTATATGGTTTTCTTTCCTAAAGAAAGAGAGAGGACTGTGCAAACATGACATAAAAGGGTACTTCAAGAAGTTCATGGAAAGTTTCATATTAGCTTTTGATTCTTTTTTTTTAAGTACCCTCTTATCAAGCAATACAAAATAGCTGTCTCTCTGCAAAATAAAGTTTTGAATCAAAGAATAACATAGTCTGAGACGTCTGCTCAGTGATGGCCTTTCGGGACACTGATGTGGCTGCAGGCAGACAAAGGCTGTGCTCAACAGTTGTACTGGTTGCAGCACCCGCTAGGAATATGAGCAGCTGTTTTTTCTAACCCAATGTCATGCTGAGGCTGTGCCAACATCCTTCTCTTGCATCAAAACATTCCAGAGCTCATCTATGTCAGGCCATATACTGACACATCTCTTAGGAACAGCGTAAGGCCTGTCTCCCCAGCATTGTCTCAATTATTCGGTAATTATCCATGCTAGAATGTCTCATGTATGTTAGTTTTGCTTTGGGAGCTTTTCCCCTGTTCTCTTCCTTACTACTCTCTGCTCACCTGGGCTACCCACTCCTCTGGGCTCTAGGCGATCAACTATTCACAAAGCTCATTATTCTGGTTGTAAATCTGCCAGTCACACCAGTTCCTCATACTTCCTGTCTTTAATTACTCTTGGTGTTTTTACGTCTTCATAATTTCTCCTGCGGTTTCCACGCTAAGGCATATTTCTTTATCAACTGAACTTTCTTCAACTTCATCCCAGATCTAGGGTGACCTGTTCAACTTGGTTTGTCCAGGACAGTCCTGGCTTTTACCTATTATCCCAGGTTAGTAATTTATGAAACCCCATTTTACTGTCAAAAATGTTCCAGTTTGGAAGGTAAAGGGTATAATCACTCTATCCAGAGATTCCAGAGACAACCCTGAACAAGATGAAAAGTCAATCTTGTCAGACAGGGAAAAACATTCATAGAAATAGTCAACTCTAGGTATGGTTTGAAGAAGAAATTCATCAAAAACAATACAGGTAGAAATCTAACATCATAATGAGGAACAGAAATTTTGGGGCTAGACTTCATTGCTTTAGGTACAAGATACCCAAAACACAAACTTGTACTTTATGAGCTAAATTGTGAATTATACTTTTTTAAAAAAAGGAAAAAATACAAAGAGGCTTATCACCAAGCAAATTGGTCATCAAAAAGAATATCCACAATTCTACATTAGCAGAAGCTGCTAGAGACAGACTGGGAAGGAAGTGGCCCCATGGAAGGACCTGGGGCTTTGGAACGAATCAGACTGAAATAAAGACACTGACTTCTCTTTTTACAGTGTCACCTCGGGCAAATGGCTTAATGTGTCTGAACATTAGTTTAATCACTTATAAAAGGAGAGGGTTCAATTAACCACTGGACCCTTCAGAGATCCACTTATTTGTTTCATATCGAGCAATAAGCTCCTTTATAAGATTTTTAAATTTGAATTTGAGATTTTGATGTGTTTGAACAAAAGATTTTGATGCTAAAATAAAATGTGAAGACCAAGGGTTGGATAAGCTTCCTCCCGACTCTGGCATATATATTTCTAAGGCCTTAGTAAATGACAGCAGTTAGAGAACCTACAGATGGATCTGGGCAGAAGGCCCCTCTGAGGCTTGCAAAGCCCTACAGTAACATGCTGTTAAGTGCAAACCAAGTGGGCCTTAGGAAGCATGCATCGATTTATTAGGGAGGCTAAAGAAGACCATCATGTGTCTGAGAAAAGTATGGATAGGGCCAGCCCGGTGGCGCACTGCTACAGTGCGCCGCTTGGGAGCGTGGCGGCACTCCCGCCGAGGGTTTGGATCCCACATACAGACCGGCCGCTCACTGGCTGAGCGAGGTGTGGGCGCAACACCGAGGGTTGCGATCCCGTTGCCGGTCCCGGTCCGGTACGGGCGCGACACTGAGGGTTGCAATCCGTTGCCGGTCACGAAAAAAGACAAAAAGGGGAAAAAAAAAAAATTAAATAATTGCTAAAAAGGTAGAAAATAAAAAGCAGAGGATTAAAAGGCAGATGAACCAAATAAAAATAGAAAATAGCAAAACAGCACACTTAAATTAAACTTTATCAATAATTAGTTTAAATGGAATTGCATTAAATATTCTACTTAAGGCAAAGACTGTCAGATTTGATAGGAAAGTAAGACTCAACAATATGTTGTCCAGAGAACTAGGATAAAGACATACAGAGGTGGGGCTCTGAGGTGTCTTAACTGGAAAGGAACATTCTAGACCTCTGAAAAGTGTCCTCAGAGATCATCACTCATAAGGACCCAGAGATTCTGAACTGGTCCACACGACTGATTCTAGTTTTTGGCAGAAAAACATTTATTATTTATTTAATAATTCTGGTCTCTGAAAAATATGCCAATATGTCTGAAATTCTTAACAACAATAACAATAAGCAAGTCTTGGGTGCTCTAACACACTGGGGCATGGGGTAGCATTATAAAGTTAAAGAGATAAACACCCCTTCTTCTGGAATTAAAGTTTAAATTCTGAAAATTTAAATGAGATACCTTAATGAGGACAAATATATGTCAGGAGACCATACTCTTGTTCCCATATTTCATATGTCAAGAGAGAAAAATAGATAATGGTAATTCCGTGGCAGAAGTGCTGGCCATCCATAGTTTCACTGACCTGGAGGAAAATTCAGATCTTCAGTGAGAAGGAAATGGGTAGCACTGTGAAGAACTCTATGTCCTGGCTACTTATCTAGTCAGACATACCCTTGATAATCAAAATACGAACTTGAGGGCCAGCCCGGTGGCGCACTGTTACAGTGCGCCACTTGGGAGCACGGCGGCGCTCCCGCCGAGGGTTCGGATCCCACATACAGACCGGCCGCTCACTGGCTGAGCGAGGTGCGGGCGCAGCACCAAGGCTTGTGATCCCGTTGCTGGACACGAAAAAAGACAAAAAGGAAAAAAAAAATACTAACTTGAGGGCCAGCCCGGTGGCGCACTGTTACAGTGCGCCACTTGGGAGCACGGCGGCGCTCCCGCCGAGGGTTCGGATCCCACATACAGACCGGCCGCTCACTGGCTGAGCGAGGTGCGGGCGCAGCACCAAGGCTTGTGATCCCGTTGCTGGACACGAAAAAAGACAAAAAGGAAAAAAAAAATACTAACTTGAGAGGCCTATTTCCTTTTCTCCATAAAAGCACCAGATAAGAATATAGGGCTTAAGATTAAACTTGAATGAAAATTATTTGTGCTGTCTTTTTTTTATCTTAATAATTAAAAAGAGGGATTTCCCACATTTATATATTGTCCTTCTCATATCTCGAATACTTCTCAATTTTGGTTAGATCTGGCGTTTGTTTGAATCTAGTCTTTTCTTGATCCTTAAATAATGATTCATTTGATTACTATTTCTTATTTTGCTAGATTTCTAATCATGCCACGATACTATTTTTAAGAATGTCCATGGATTTCTACTGCCTGACAGATAAAGCCCTGTCTTTCCATTAAAGACTTTAATAATCTCACACCAGCTTTCTTTTCAGTCTCATGTGTTTATGATCTAGAAGCACCAGATTACCCATTAGTTGCCAAGGACATCCTTTACCTTTTTCTATTGTCCATTTATCTACCCCAATATCCCAGGATCTTCTGCTCCCAGAACCCTCTGCTCCCAGCGTTGGCCCAGCATGGATCCTGCTGTTCCTCCTAAGTCATGTATCAGATTCTCTTGCTAGTAGGCTGTGAAAAACATGAGGATAGGGACTGTGCCTATTCCTTTTTATACCTCTGGCATTTAACACAGAGCCTGGCACATAATAGATGCTCAACAAATCTTTGTAGAAAAATTTTTAAAAATAATTAATGAATTCTCCATTGCATCTAGAAACTAGGGGGCTGAGTAGTCCTTTACACAATGAGTGCTTCTTGGGTCTGCTTTAAATTTGCAAGTTTACTTAACAGGCTGTAAAATAAAGAGTGATGTAAGTCTTTTAAGACTAAATCATTCCAGTTTAGGATGGCTGGTAAAGCACCTTTTTAACCCCTGTCCCCTTCCAAGTGCACATAGAACTGCTATTTCCCCCACACAGAAAAATTAGCAAAAAATGTGCATTAACTTTCCAAAATATGGAAGGGTATTATCCACCTAAAAACAATTTGGAGGAATTTCCACTAAATATAGCTCAGATGCAAGAAGTTAGAATCATCCATAGTTTAAGACATACAGAGCAGTCCCCACCTGAACAGTCAATGGAAAAACACCAGTGAGATGAGCTCCTTTAAAGTTCACTGGGTCAAGGCCTTGGGGGACCAATCTACAAAGCGTGCTAAAATATTGCCAGAATAATGAGAAAATTGAAGCCAGCTGACAAAGTTGACAAAACCTTTAAAAGATAATCCAAATAAACAAATGGTGCTTGAAAAAAAAAATATGTGATAATTAAGGAAATTTGAACACAGATTGGACGTTTAATGATTTTAAATAATTACTGTTAATTTTTTTACATGTCGTAATGGAACATGAGACTTTGGTTATGCTTTTTAGAAAGAGTTCTTATTTTTCAGAGACAAATACTGAAATACAGTCGAGCCTCATTATTCACAGATTCGGTATTTGTGAATTCACCTACTCGTAAATTGATTTGTAACTCTAAAAGCAATACCCAGTGCTTTCATGGTCAGTTGTGAACATGCAGATTGGGGTAAGACTTGAGTCACCCGAGGCACGTGTTCTCAGCTGAGATTTAAGAAAACCATGCTTGCCTGGTTGCTGCTTTCATACTGTAAACAAGTGTCCTTTTCGTGGTCTACTTAGTGCCATGTTTTTTTGCATTTGGGGGCTTTTTGTTGTTGGTTTTGCTCTTTAAAATGGTCACCAAGCATAGTGTTGAAGACCTGTATAGTGTCTTTAAGCACAAGAAGGCTGTGATGTGTCTTACAGAGAAAATATGTGTGTTAGATAAGGTTGGATCAGACATTAAAGTGCTGTTGGCCGTAAATTCAATGTCAATGAATCAACAACGTAAATTAAATAATATGTCTTTAAACAGAAACACAGAAAACAAGGCTGTGTATGGATCAGTTGACAAAAATGCTATGGCCAGAAGTTTGCAGGAACATGGCCCTGTATTTCCTCTGGAAGCAGTGATTCAGTGTTCACTAATTCAATGTTCACAGCAACTTTAAAGAACATAACTACCATGAATAACAAAAATCAGCTGTAACCACACATGAAATATGTGTCTGAAATTTGCCTCAAAATAATCTGAGGGACTGAAAATAGGAAGATGAATGAAACAGATTGGCCACAAGTAAATTGCTGAAGGTATATGATCAGTACGTGAGTGTTCATTACACTGTTCTCTTAACTTTCATATATATTTGAAATTTCCCATAACACAAAGATTTTATTTTTAAAAGAGATAGAGAATAGCATTGTAGAAACACACGTTTAGATTTTCTTCAGGTATTTAAAAATCATGTAGTGCATTATATAAAGAAATATAATTATTTAGAAGTAGAATGAATTAAATTTCATGTGAAGTATAAATTATCCAGTGCCATGCAAAGTTAGTATATACAAATCTGCAGAAGCAAAAGACAGTGTACAAGTGTGGGCTTTATAAATTGTAAGGTAATGTAGAAACTTACATGTCAGTTTTAGAAAGTGAAAAAGAAGAGGAAAGAGACATCCAAATAAAAGACTTTGCTCTGCCATTTACTGGAAGAAAGCTCAGTTTCTAACCTTCACTTTAGTTTACCCTATTAGTAAACCTGCTTAAGGCCCCTGAAACGGCTGTGCCGCCTCTGTCCCTAATTCATTTGGAGAATTCATAACAGGTCAAGTTCAAGGGCTCATGCCCTACTTTATCAGTACCTTTTCCCACCACAACTCAACTCAATCTCAAGCTCTCTGACACTAATTCAATAGTTAATTTTGCCAAGCTAAAGCCTCTGTGACGCTGAACGATAAATGCTGGCGAGGTTGCGGAGAAAAAGGAACTTTCATACATTGTTGGTGGGAATGCAAAATGGTGCAGCCTCTATGGAAAATGGTATGGAGATTCCTCAAACAGTTGCAGATAGATCTACCATACGACCCAGCTATCCCACTGCTGGGAATATATCCAAAGGAAAGGAAAGCATCAAGTCGAAGGTATACCTGCTCCCCAATGTTCATTGCAGCACTCTTCACGATAGCCAAGAGCTGGAATCAGCCCAAATGTCCATCATCGGATGAGTGGATACGGAAAATGTGGTATATCTACACAATGGAATACTACTCAGCTATAAAAACGAATGAAATACTACCATTTGCAACAACATGGATGGACCTTGAAAGAATAATATTAAGTGAAACGAGTCAGGCAGAGAAAAAGAAACACCACATGTTCTCACTTATTTGTGGGAGCTAAAAATAAATAAATTAATTCACTCACATACATACACTCACACACACACATACACACACACACAAAAAAAAAAAAACCGGGGTGGGGGGAGAGGAAGATATAACAGCTACAATTTTTTTGAAGTTCCTACAACAAGCAAATGGAAAGGACATGCTTGGGTGGGAGGGGAGAGAGGGAGGAGGGAGGGAGGTTTCGGTGATGGGACATAATAATCAACTACATTGTATATTGACAAAATAAAAAAAACAAATTAAAAAAATAAAATAAAATAAAGCCTCTGTATCATTGTATCCTCCCCATCTCCTACAACAGTGTTTTCCAAACACATTCTGAGGGGTCCTAGAGCTCCAGAGAGATTCTGCAGGAGCACAATGGGCAATGTAAGCTAGAAGGGTCAGAGCTGCCACTGTGGCATACAGCAGCCCTGCTTTTATCTGTTTCATATTTTGGGTTTTACAAAGATTTTGCAAGGGAGGAAAAATGTTCTGCTTCTTCAGAAAAAAATTGAACAAGCCAAGTTTCTGAGACACATTTTATGGTGGGGGCACGTGGGGGGCCCTTATATATATCTCAGCTGTTGTTGATGAATCTTGGCTTGCTCCAGGTGAATGACTCAGACTGACTCAGCATCTTTCATTCTGTTTTCTTTGAAAAAAAAGAAAAGAAAAAAACAGGCTTTTCTGCAGCCCAAACCACTATAGGTTTCTCTGAATTGCTTAGCAATGTCCAGGATTTTTGTATAGAGTTGTATATTGTTTTAGGGTCTTTAGCTTGAGAAAGATTTGGAGAACTCAGAGGTTTCTAAAGTCATCATCATCATTACTATATCTTGAGAACCTTTTGTGTGCCGGTCATTGAGCTAGTTTTGCATTTATCATTTTATTTAATGCTCTCAATAAACTTGCAAAATAGGTGGTGGCATCACCGTACACCAGCACTCTTACACAGGCAAGTGGCAGACACCCAGGTGTAATTGGCATAAACCACAGCAGCTCATAAAAGCAAAGAGCAGGACATGTCAGGGGGAGCCTGTCTCTGGAAGGACCAAAGCCCAAGATTCCATCGCCTGTTGGAATGCCCTTCTCCTTTTCTCAGCTTCCATCTTCACCTTGGCTTGTACGACCACAGAGAATTTTACTTTACACGTTTTCCATAAGAGCGGAGACCTTTTTTGTTTGTTTGTTTTATTTTTTTAGAGCAGTGTTAGGTTCACAGCAAAATGGAGCAGAAGGTAGAGAGATTTCCCACATCCCCCGCTGCCCTACCTATGCACAGCCTCCTCCGTGATCAACGTCCACCACCAGAGTGGTACATTTTTACAAATGATGAACCGACACTGATACATCATTATCACCCAGAGTCCTGAGCTTACGTTGGGGTTCACTCCTGGTGTTGTGCTTACTATGGATTTTGACAAATGCATAATGACATGCATCCTCCATTCTAGTATCGTACAGCGTAGTTTCACTGCCCTACAAATCCTCTGTGCGCTGCCTGTTCATTCATCCCTCCCTCTCTCCTACCCCCGGCAACCAGTGATCTTTTTTCTGTCTCCATAATTTTGCCTTTTCCAGAATGTCATATATTTGGAATCCTACAGTATGCAGCCTTTACAGACTGGTTTCTTTCACTTCATAATATGCATTTGAAGTTCTTCCATGTTTTGTTTTGTTTTGCTTTTTTCACGGCTCACTAGCTCATTTCTTTTTAGCACTGAATAACATTCCATCGTCTGGATGCACCACAGTTTATTTACCTATTCACTTAATGAAGAACATCTTGGTTGTTTCCAAGTTTTGGCAATTATGAACGCAGCTGCTATAAACATCTATGTGCAGGTTTTTGTGTGGACATAAGTTTTCAACTCCTTCAGGTAATACCAGGGAGTACAATTGCTGGATTGTATGGATTGTATGAAATCTAGCTTTTTCATTACAATATTCCCAGCAGCTAGAATATTCTCTTCCTTGCACAAGGAAGACACTCAAAATACATTTGCTGAATGAAGGGATGGAATGAAAGCATGGTATGGATTTTGGTTAAGTCCCATAACTCTTTGCTCATACCAAAGAAACTGTGGCACTTGCCGGTACACAGCATATCACTGTGAGCACTGAGCAAGTGGATTTCCATGCCATGGCCTCCCTCCAGCAAGCCTTCCAAATGGCCCCCTTTAATAGATTTTTCAAATTTCTTTCTCAGTTTTAGCTATTATTCCAAAAGTTTTTTTTAAACATGATGTGTGTGAACCTAGAGATAAAACAAGACCAGAATAATACCTTCCCATGAAACACAGGGGCAGGGGTGCATATGCAACTGCCCTTGACTCTGCGTGACCACAGAGACCATTGCCATTTATTTAGGGACAGTTTCTCTTAATTTTAGTCCACCAAATAGTTTTACTATGCTTCTGTAATTTTACTTTGGAAAAGAAGCATCCTCCCATGGGTTGGGTCCTAAAGTAATTCAAGTCCTCAACCTTAGATATCCTATACATAAAATGAAAGGTTTGGACAAAAAAGTCAAGGAATCCTCAAGCTCATTCTAAACATCCTATTACTTAATTCTCACCCACACCTATACCTAGCTCTTATCAGCCTTTGTTCACTATTTGGGACCAAATCCAGGGTATTTTTCTTTGGGGTTCTAAGAAGGTGCTATATTTTTTCTGTATCAGTCTCAGGAAGGCATTTTGACATTAGTACTTAAGAAAATCTGAACCTCTAGTAGATCTTCTAAAGAAGGAAACAAATTATAAACCAATAATATGAGTACATAATATTTATATTCTATAATATAGAATTTATTAAAATATATAACGTCAGTAAAAAGGGAAAGGCGTAGTGTAATGCTGTCCAATAGGAATTTTAAATTCTTAGTAGTCACATTAAAAGTAAAAATAAAGTTGCAACCTAATTCAGTAATACATTTTATATAAACAAATATATCCAAAATATGGTTGTTTCAACATGTATTAAATATGAACATTAAGGAGATATTTTACGGTTATTTTTTCCCATAGAGTCTTCAAAATCCACCAAAAATCTTTGAAATCCAAGTGTATTTTATACTTGGAGCATATCTCAGCATGGATGCTAAATTTTCAGTAGTTAAAGTGAAATGTAGTCTTATCAAACAATCAACTTGTTCAACAGGGCAATATTTTGCACTCCGGTTTTTAAGTTTTAATTAGCGACAGTTAAATACAGTTAGAAATTCAATTCCTCAGTTGCGCTAGCCACATGTCACGTGCTCGATAGCCACACGTGGCTGGTGGCTACCACACTGCACAGCAAAGTACAGGGAGTTACGGGCCGGGGGAGGAGGCACTTTTAGATAAATAAGTCCAGAAAATCTTGAGTGAAGATGACACTGGAGCAGAGATGTGAATGGAATGAGAGAGAGAGCCTGCCAAGATGTGGGGAAAGAGCATTCCAGGAAAAGAGAAATAAAAAGTGCAAAGGTACTGGAAATGGGATCGTAAACATCCCAGTACATATAACCTTCAAAGTTGTGACCTGGGACCAGGGTCGGGTGGGGTCTGTCTAATTATTCTAACGATGCTGTCATGGTACAATATCTCTTCGGTATTTAGGACACCAAGTTCCTAAATTATACATTGTTGTTGTTTCTGTTGTTTATTAGAACAGAAGACTCATCTCTGTTACGAGAAATTAGAGGAAGGAGCTTAAGGCTCTGAGTCTGTACTCAGAATGAGCCAGTTGTGTCCCTGTGGCTCTGGGACATGCAACACTAAAGAGAAACAAGAAGGACACGATTGCTGGATAACACCTGGCAGCGTGGTGCAGCTTGCTCTTACCACACCCCTGCCCTGGAGAAGGGTTCACGGTGGCCAACTACATTTAGCTAATCTCGGTGTTATTTTCTCTTGGCAGTTTTCTGGACAGCTGACACCTTTGACAGTGATATCAGAAGTAGGTTTCCAAACAGCGCTGTCCAGAGTCCACTCAAAGAATCCAAGCAAATGGATGAAAGCTCTCCTTATCTCTGCTTTTTCTTAGGCAAGTTAGACAGAGGTGTGTAAGCTGCTGAATAATCTCAACCAGGGACAGAAAGTCTACAGGAACCAAATAGCTGAGAGCTGAATGGCCTCTCAAGTGGGCCCTGTGCTCTAGAGAGCAGGAAGGACACGGAGTGTAGAGGGGAAGGTCAGGAAACAAAAGATCCCCCCAGCTCCTTGCATGTGGAAGGCCCTACCATTAGCCACATTTCAACAACTGTGCACAAAACACGAAATACCTAAGTGTATGCATCGTATTGCTGAAAAGAATAAAAAAGATTGAAGAGTTTAAGATAAGAAAAATAGCTTTGGTTAGTGTGATGGGTTGAACTTTTTTTTTCTTTTATCAAAATTGTCTTTAATAATTTGCATTAATTAAAAATTGCAAAACAAAAAACTAGCACTTTTTAATTTAAGGTTAGCCCTGTCCAGTCTTTCAGCTCCGTGGATGCCCCCAGGACTGACTCTGACAGGGCCTTGAAAAGGATGAATACAGAGATGGTTTGCCAAGGCCTGACTCCAGCCCATCACCTGAATGAAAGCCCCACGAGGATACCACTTAGGCTTAAAAAAAGGAGGAAATCCTGTCATTTTATGACAACATTAATGAACCTGGAGGACATTAAGTGAAATAAGCCAGACACAGAAAGACAAATAGCACGTCATCTTACTTGTACATGGAATCTGAAAAAGTTAAACTCATAGAAGCAGAGAGTCGAAGGGTGGTTACCAGGAGATGAGGGGGAAGGGGGTAGTTGGGGGGCTAGGGGAGTGGGGCCTGGGGAGAACTTGGTCAAAGGATATAAAGCTTCAGTTAGACAGGAGGAATAAATTCAAGAGATCTGTTGCCCAACACGGTGACTACAGTTAATAACAATGTATTGTGTACTTGAAAATTGCTGAGAGTAGGTTTGAAGCATTCTCACCACAAAAAAATAAGTATGTGAGATAATGTATAGGTTAATTAGCTTGATTTAGCCATTCTACAACACATGCAAATTTCAAAACATCATGTGTGCACCATAAATATATGTAATTTTTATTTTTCAATTAAAAAACAAAGCCCCATGAGAGTGAATGTGTCTGACTTGTTCACCAAGCAGCCCCAGATCCTCACTTAGAAGGGATAGTCAGAAAATATTCGTTGAACAAACAGCCAAGGTCATGTAGTAAGTCACAGCCCAAACTACAAGACAGGAGAACGAATGCAGACAACAGGAACTGTGAGTCTCGGAGAGACTGATGAGGTTTTCGACGATGAGACCCTGAAGGCATTTCTGGAGTCAGCTGAGGAAGGAGGTTCCAGTGGAGGAAGCTGCTTTGAACTTCGTCAAACAGCTCTGGATTTTTAAGTACAAGGACACAAGAGACTGGGGATGCATTAATGCCACAATTGGAGGTGCGAGAAGCTCTTAACTAGGATGTGTGTCTGCCCTGAGATTTGGGAGCTAAGACAACCCAGTCACGTCAAACAGCTCTGGATTTTTAAGTACAAGGACACAAGAGACTGGGGATGCATTAATGCCACAATTGGAGGTGCAAGAAGCTCTTAACTAGGATGTGTGTCTGCCCTGAGATTTGGGAGCTAAGACAACCCAGTCACTGGGCTCAGCCCTGTGCCCTCATTGAGCATTTAACATCAGACAAGCAGCTGACAGTTAGGGAGGGAGAACAGAGCCAGACCTCCTCTCCGCCCTTGGGAGAAGTGGGAGAAAGATGGCAAGTAAAAGACTTCTCTAGACCCTTCCAGCATCGTTCTGTCTTCTGGCCTCCCATAATAACACCAAACGTGTTGTCAGGTAGAGGGCAGAGCAGACTGCCTCTTCCCCTCCAGGAGGAAAATTTCAGCCCAGTCTGATGAAAAGCCTCCTAACCATCAGCGCTGCATGTGGGATGGAGCTACCTCATGCAGCCAGGACCCTGTCCCAGCCTGTCACAAGTCCAACGTGATAGACGGAATATTTCCACTTGGAGGGGGCTTGAACCTGCTGGCGTACATCTCTATTAACAGTGCACCTTTGTGAGGGGAGCTGGAATGTGCAGCCCTTTCCAGCTGGCCTGCCCCAGCCACACACCTGCTCCCTCTCATGCTCCACTCCAACCTCTGCACCACAAAACCATTATATGTTCCCCTGGATGGAAGTGGGGTGACCACGTGATTTATCATGCAAACTTAGGACACTTTTGCAAGTTAAAAGGGACAATAATAATAATCACAGTGGCAAACACAGCAGATAGGGAGGTGCGCCGTAACTAGAGTGCACACTATTAGCAAAAATGCTCAGCCTTATGCTGGGATCTATGATTCTAAACCATAACATTTGTTCATGTGCTAAAAATCTGCCTTGTGCTATTAAAGACTGAGGGCCTTCAGTGAATATAGCGCTAAACATAGCAATGTGCTATCATGTAAAGACCCGTGGACAGTGAATTTTGGTGGACGTGAAACACTTAGTGGGGGTGGTAGTGTAAGGGGGTCCTCTGGCTTGAAAAACAAGAAGTACTAAGAAAGTCAGGGTGGTAAAACACATGTTCCAAAAGTGCATTTCTACAGAAATTAAATAAATCTCAACTGTCCATATCAAATCGTATTATTTATTTTATTGGGGGTGGTTTGGTGGATGTCTGGAGTAGAACTGGGAGAGATAAAGCTCCCTGCTGTACTGTCCCCCCACAGCACCATCACCAAGCCACACCTCTGTGCTGGCACTGCCTGGATTTACTACAGACCAACATGTGACTAAGCACATTTCCAAACATCTGAACTGCAGTCCTCATCTGTAAAACCAAGCACCAGAGGCCTTTGCCACTGGGTTTCCATGCAGCTTGGACCTTCTGTGACCTCACTCTCTGACTGACCTACAGCAGAACAGCTGATGTCCTGCCCAGCCTCGCAGACCTACCAGAGTGATTCATTTAATAATATTTGTAATCGTTGAAAGATGAAGCGGCTCCATAAAATGGTTAGAAAATAACCATGACTTTATTAATGTGTTAACATGCATACCTAGGAGTCTCTCCTGTCTAAACAATATTATAATCGCCTGCTCTCTTACTTTCTTACACTGACTTCCTATTTTCACTCCATCCCCCCCCCGGCCCCAACGGGGCTCCTAAAATCAGACTCATACTGGAATAGTTTGCAAACCCCCCTCTGTTCTGATTGGGTCCATCTGAATGGAGCCGTCACCAGTGTCTTCACAAATGGCATGTCCATTAACATTTCTATTTCTGTTCATTTGGGGCACCTACAGATTTCCCACCAAGATTTTCATCAACTATTTTAAGAAAGTGCTTTTAAAAAGCCAGTGTGTTTGCTAAGTTTAAATCTGACTTTCTCAAGGGATGCTTAAAAGAAATACACAAAGTTTTTTAAAAGAACCTTTGTGAGTTCAAAATAACATTCCAAAAGGAGTCACTAGAAAAACATTCAGGGGAAGAGAAAAAAAAATTTTTTTTTTTTTTTTGCATTTGTGGCAGACCTGGCTTCATCTTAACGTTCTATGTTTGTTTTTCGGCACAGAAAAGTCAAATAGCCATAAGAGTGAGATAATAATTGAAAGAAAAATGGCCTGGTGTTTCTCATATCTAGAATATTTATGCATTTGTGGCAGACCTGGCTTCATCTTAACGTTCTATGTTTGTTTTTCGGCACAGAAAAGTCAAATAGCCATTAAGAGTGAGATAATAATTGAAAGAAAAATGGCCTGGTGTTTCTCATATCTAGAATATTTATAGAAGTGGGAGGAGCCAAGCCTGTCCGTGTCCATTTAATATTAGACAGGTCAGGTAGAGACAGAGAAGACTGAGTAGTGGCGGCTCAGAGGCAGAGCTTTGGAGATTTTCTTAGCTCTTACAGGAGCAGCGTCAGAGTCATTCTTGAACTATTCAACTGTACCCTTCCATCAGGCTGATGACCCATGATCTACCAATGTCATAGCCTGACTGACACGCTAGGATGGCTGCCAAATGGGAAGATGAAGCATGGATGAGCAGTTCAACAAAAACTTACAGTTGAAGTGATTGTCCCCCTAGGCCTGGGGACAGACCTTTGCTGTCATGGCAAGACGAATTAATTAATTAGAATTAGGTTTTGATGGTAAACTAAAAAACTCTTATTACAGTGGCCTAACCATTAAGAAAGTCCAGAGGTAGGCAGTCTAGGGCTGGCATGGTGGTACCACAGTGTCATCAGGGGTCCAGGCTCTTAACTTTATCCTCTGCCACCATGAGCATGGGGCTTCCATCCTCAAGGTTATCTCATGGTCCTAGATAGCTACTATCTATCATGACTATCTGTCAAGACTGCATTCCAAGTAGTAGGAAAGAAAAAAGAAGGGAAAATATGATCTCCTTTCATTTAAGGTGATTTCCCAGAAGTCCCACACAATACTTCCATTATATCTCACTGGCCAGAGCTTGGTCACATAGCAAGTACTAGCTCAAAAGAAGGCTGGGAGTTGCTAGTTTAGAAGGGTACCCAGCAGTCTTTATCGCAAATGACCATTACAATGAGTTTTTTCATTATCTTCTAGAGAGAGGCACCAATTTGCCTAAATTCAGCATTGCAAACTGCAGAAGACTTTGTGAACATTTACTCACCACTGGACATAAAAAATAATCTGGAAGTCTGAAAAGAATGCTGTTTTCCATGAACTATAATAAATGGTAAGTGTTTATTACTAAAATGGTAAGTAACAGTACCTTCCTGTGCTTTCTCCAAAAATAAATAGGAAAAGAAAGCCCATGTTATAAATCTAATAATGATGTGATGTCCTAAATTCACTTTCAAAGAAAAATGAGGAAACCATTACTTTTCTAGAGACCCTACACCCCATGCTTTCACCATTTATATTCATAGATCCCAAGGACTCCATAATTCTATACAGAAGAGTTTAAGGGGCACCAGTCTGGCTGGAGGACAAAAGTTAAGGGGCAGAAGGAGGTGGTAAAACATGTCTTACAGGTACATTTCCATAACAAGCCTGGTGCCCACCGTTAAATTCAGTCTGACCTAAAGGCTTCTCCAGACATAATGGACTGTAGCCTAACTTAATGTACAAACAAACTGTAACCTACTCTTGTAATGAGTAGCTGAGTCTCAGACAATCACAGCAGCTGAACTTCAGTCAACAATAGGCAGCCAAGTATTCAAACCAGTTTCAATTAAGGCTAATGCCCGATCCAGCTGTTTCTGCTCCCCACTCCCATTTTCTGTATGCCACTTCCTTTTTTCTGTCCATAAATGTTATCCAACCACAAGGCAGCCCTGGAGTTGCTCTAAACCTATTATGGTTCTGGGGGCTGGCCAATTTGCAAATTGTTTTTTGCTAAATTGAACTCTATTAAATTTGTCTAGTTTTTCCTTTACACCATGATATGTTCAAAATCTGAATTTCAAGAGAAGTATTCCAAGCATAGTAATCCCTCCTTCCATGATGAAGCAATCTTGCAACACAAGGCAGCCGTGCATAGGAAGCTTTTTCAATGTTTCTGTACAATAAATGTTTACAGAGTAGGTGCCACCAACATGATGGGGCTGCATTTAGACACCATTCTATAAAGGGGCTGCTTCCCTGCAAGTGTGCTCTAGGTTCCAAGGTCTTGACTGAAATTTTTAATTGGGTCTTTTGGCTTTAAGTATTTCTTTTCATTTAACATACAATACTTTAAGGGGTTCTTTCACACCAAAATATATAATAATGAATAACTGTGTTATTTGTACACGATGGTAGAAACTACGTGTCAGTCATAAAATTGTTACCATTACCTACAACAAACTATTGATAATATGATACTGGTGTTATCTACCTCACTGTCCTCAGTAGACAAGTTATTGATGCAATTAATAGAAAAGTGTCTCCATCTCGGCCTTTTCTGCCTCATCCTCACCCTCAAACCCAAAGGCTTACAACTTCATTCAGAGAAATAGGTTCAGGGACCTCCTAAAACTGAGTGTCAAGTTGTGTATTTGTGTATTTGCATTGGGAGCAGGATGCTCATTTGATTCTCAGAGAGGTCTGTGGTCCTTAAAACTGCTGCCCTAATGTTTTATACTTCAGCCAATGCAGATACTCCAAAGGCCAGCCAGGCAAGTTTGTCTCCTTCCTCCACATCTGCCAGGGGACAACAAGATGCATTCCTGGTAGAGAGAGCATCGCCTACTGGTAAACTCCTGCTTACACTTAATATTCCAGCACAAAATATGTCTTCTCTGTAAAACTTTCTGACTCTTCTAAGCAGATGTATGTTTTCTTGGCCTGGGTTCTGCCTGTACCTTATTTCATCATATCGTGTTATAATTATTTGTGTATTTTTTCCTCCATTTGTCTGTGAAGTCTCTGAAGCTTGGATTGACTTTTCACAGATGTATTACCTAGTACCATGACTAGCACATTCCAGTGAGTTCCTTGTGGGTGGGTGTGCGGGTGAATGGATGGATGGACAGATGGACAGAGCCTCTCCTTTCATAGCTAATTTTGCATCACCCACAGGCCCAATTCTCTTCCCTATCAGATTATTCTTTTCCTTAATTCAGGACAAATATTATTTACAATGCCTGAAATTGCTAAATGTTTAGGCTTTAAAATTAACAAGACTGGTTAATTAAACTTTGATCCCTCCATTTTTATTTTGTCTGTGCAAATTCTAGAGCCTCAGCTATATTCTGTAAATAGTCCTCGTTTGGCTCCTGAGGGCAAATGCTGTCTTCTCTTTGATGGCAGCTATTTCATGCTCCGCCTTTCTACGGAGAGAAAACAACTTCCAGTCTCAGGCTCATCTGAATCCGGCACCACATTTCACAAATTGCTTCTGCTTTGAGCTACCTTTTGTGTCTCTCTATCAATTGCCTATCTCCACCCTCAGCTCTAACTAGATTTTAAAAACCATCCATTTGGTTCCTCCCTGAGGTTTCACTCTTTTTTGACTTTGCAGTGCTGATCAGCATATTTTAAATTTGCATATGTCTAAGATGACTCTCCGGAGCTGATGACTTTTCCCTTCCATGCTGACAAGCCGGCGGTGAAAGAGGGAAGGATTGGGGAAGGAAAGAGTTACTGTCTCGCAAGCAGAGAGTTTGCCTCCGACGTAGAGCGGCGTTTTGGACAAGACTCATTATTTGTGGAAATGGTGTGTTCCTCAGGCAAAAATAACTTTTTAAAAAAAGAACATCTCTGTACTCTCTCGAAGTCATCCCAAAATGAATTCAAGATTTCTCATGAAACGGAGAAACCTTTATTATGGCCCAAATGGTTCCTTGTGTTCTTGGACATGCCACATTAAGTCTAATCTAGGTAACTTTAGGGTCCAGAAAAAGCTAATAGAGGCTAATGATGAGGTAATGAGAACAGAGGTCAAGGGTAGAAAACAGGTTTTCTATTTGAAGCCACACAGCCTGGGAAAATCTCAGTTGAGAACCATAAAAAAGCAAAAGGAAACAATAGAAAGAGAAGAATATGGTACCTTTTCTTTACCTGATTTTAAGTTAAACACAAAGTACATCACCTTTTAAATAATAAGTTAAATAATAAATACTTTTTAATAATAAATTATAACATATATGTCAGTTTCACATGAGAATCCATTAAGGAAAAGAGAAAGAAAAAAAAGGAGGAGAGAAAAAAGAGGTGAGGTCCATAGGTAAGAGGACAGGAAAAGGGAGAATGGGTGAGATGTCTGGAAAAAAAATAACCAGCACTTTCTTTGTGCCAGGCACCATTGTAAGTGCTTCACACATATTAACTCTTGATTGTTATAATGAAACCCATGAAACCCATGTTCCTACCTTCTCTGAAGAAGCAAAACACAGAGAAGTTAAGTAAGCTACTGAAGATCAACACAGTTAGCATGTAGAGGGCTGGAATTCTAACCCAAGCAGTCGGGCTCCAGAGTCTGTGCCCTTAATGACAATGTGATGCCAGGTGTGACTGAGGGATGCTCCTGTCCACAAGACCCCATCCCAAGTCCCATTCAGAGTCCTCAGATCCCCATTGACTGAATCCCCGCTCTGTGCTTTCCACCCCTCAACTCATTCTCATGGGCTTTTGATAAAGCATTATTCCCCTGACCTATGAGACCTTGGATCCTATCCCCATTGGACTTGAAGCCCCTCATGACATGGTCTCCAATGGCCCAGCTGAGGGGTCCTCATTCCACTGACCATGCCACCTGCTGAGAGCACCCCTGGCCTATTTCTGACCAGTTCATCTTATTTTTGTCCTAAGCTGATCGAGTCCCAGGCAGGATGTAGCAAGATGAACGTCTGTGAATGTTGATGTCAGCATCAGGGGTTTGACAGTAACCTACTCCGAGAGAACACGGAGAGAATCAAGTGAAATACAGTTAGTTATCAGTGCAGTTGTGCGTGGTGAAGTTGGAGACTGATATTGAATGGATTCAGACATTTCTGACCTCATCGCTGTTGAAAACTGGAAGATTTGGCTAAGCCTAGAAACTCTCTGGGGTTTATGCTGTAGCCTTAACAGTGGTGACCTTTGCAGATGGAAATAGCAGCACACAGTAACTTCTTGATTTGGTGCATGAATATTTCCAACCCTGAACAACTTCCTTGACAAAACGTTATGATACTGTAAACTATTAGTTTATAGACAATACACTCCAATCATATTTCCTTCCATAGGAGTTCTAATCTAGTGGCAAGCTTCACCTCTAGTTCAGAGAAAGGCACAGTAGGGAAAGCCCTGGATTTGAGGTTAGTCGCACTGGAGATTGTAGAGGATACAGTGTTGTGACTGCAGGAGCCCCCAGCTGTCAGGAATGTTGGGGTCTGGGCTCACAGCTGAATCCCACTCAGGGTTTTGCTCTCAGCCAGAGAGAATTAGCCAAGCTTACATCCTGTCCCCAGGGGCACATATATCCAAGGACTGGTCTGCCAGGAAATTCAAAGGCCTGATCTCATCACCTCAAGACAGGACAACCCTGAAGGACCAGCCCGGCTCCAGAGCTCCCTGGGATTCAGGGCCAGGATTAGGGGGAGGTGAGGGAAAGACTTGCAATATCTAAGGGGGCACCAAAAATCTCAGTAAACAAGATGGATCACATTTGAATGCAATATTTTAAAAGTTAACACAACAAAATTCATAAAAAAGTATCAAAATGCTTTATAAGGGGCCGGGATTAGGGTGAGGTGGGTGAGGAGAATCACACAAATACAGGATTGTATTTTGTCTTTATTTGACATTTCGGTATTTTTTTTTTACATGGGTTTAAATTTTTTTAAATGTTGCATTAAAAGATGTATCTTGATTACTTAAAAGTTAACACAACAAAATTCATAAAAAAGTATCAAAATGCTTTATAAGGGGCCGGGATTAGGGTGAGGTGGGTGAGGAGAGTCACACAAATACAGGATTGTATTTTGTCTTTATTTGACATTTTGGTATTTTTTTTTACATGGGTTTAAATTTTTTTAAATGTTGCATTAAAAGATGTATCTTGATTACTGAGTTTTTGGCACCCCTGAAATCTTGCCTGCAGGCAAGTAGCTCAGTCCCTGCTGAGGCTCTTGCTGCAGTGGCACCGCAGTTTAACCCCTCCTCCTGCTCCGCCTGCTTTCCTCACTCCTTTGCAGGAATTATTTCCAAGCCATTCCCAGGTAAGCTTCTTAAACAGTGTCGGGGTCTGTTGCCTGGGAGCCCTAAACAAAGACCTGGAAACTACCTGGAAGTGGAAATAGCTTATATGGCAGGCAAACTGGAGCATGAAGCCCAGCCCCACAACTTACTAAAAGTGACATCCTAAGCAAGGTGCATAGCTTTTGAGTTCGGTTTTCTTCCAGTACAAACGAGGACAACCATGCCTCTCTCTCACTTAATCCTGGGTCACCATGAGGAGTAAATGAGCTATCCTAGGTAAAGAGCTGTTTAGTGTCTAGCAAATAACAGGTGTGCAGGAAATGTTAATATCCCTCCCCCATTTCAGCCTCGCCTCTTCTGAAGCCCTTAAACAGGGTGAAATGAATATCACCATGACCTGTCACAACAAGACTGGAATCCTCTGGAAAAGGGATGGGATCCTCTTTCATTGGTTTTGCTGAATCAGCCCAGGTCTGTCCTCTGACAGCTGTATCAATCCTCTTTATCCTTTGGCTGCTGATAATCTGACCAACTGACCAACCGCTTCCTGGTAAGGTCTGTAATGTGTGAGGTCTTCCTTCTTAGTTGTTTCTAAACATCCGTGATTAGGGACAGTTAGGGACTGGCGTGCCTGCCATTCCCCTTTCAGCTGAGGAGGAAGTCCTGATGCCCCATTATCAGGAACGAGACATCATCTGTCAGCCACGTCGCAGGAATCCACAGGTTCATTCAGATGCAACACCAGCCTCACTAGCTTTATCTGTGTTCCCCAAATGCCTCAGACTGTTGCCTCCCCCTGATAGGGGAATCTGGTATCTCATTTTCTCAATGTCAGACAGAGATTCTTAAAGAGTAAGAAACTAAGATAGGCTTTATGGAATGTCAAGGAAATCAGGAAAACCAAATAGAGGACACAAGCACCCCCCACCTCCCCCACCCAGTCTTTCATGGAGCTTCCCACATTCCAGTAGGAAAGAGAGAATAAACATACATGTAAGAGACAAGCAGAACCTATAACTATAAGCTATGGTGAGACGTCCCCATGTTCTCCCTTGCCACCTGTCAAAGCCCGTTCAGGCTCACATGACACCTCCATCATTAATCCTCCTGTCTATGCTTTGCTTTAAATTTGGATGTGTCTGTGCTGTTGTGTGTGTGTGTGTGTATATATATATATATATATATATGTGTGTGTGTGTGTGTGTGTGTGTGTGTGTCTTTTACAATGTTTTGTGCAAAAGAAGTACTTAACAAATGCTTGTAAATAAATGTCTGTGCCAAGAAAGGCCAGGAGCCATGAGTAAAGAAATGAGTACGGGTTTCAGGGGAGGTGATTTTCTTTTCTAAGACAGGTTTTGAAAAACTGGATCAATATGTTCTTCTGGAGCAGAAGTTACAAACTGGATCTCCAAGGACTATATTCAGCCTATCCACAGCTTGCTGGGCTGGCATGGTGTTTTGAAATTTTGAAATCGGAATGCCTGTGGCTAATGTATTCATTCCCGTCACTTCCTGGTGGCTCTATTAAGTCTGTGGTAGGTGCCTGGTCCTTAAGTCCATTTGAATTTGAGTCTCTGCTCTGCAGCCTGTTGTCCACAGCTGCTTGCCTCTCTGGAGTTAGTTCTCCCTGGCCAAAACATGCTGAGGAATAAGGTAAATGTGTTTGTGTTTTCCTAATTTCTCTAGCCATCTCCTTAAACATAGTCTAAGACCCTTCTTTCAGGGCCAAAAACAGATCTGGAGAGAGAAGGGACACAGCGATTATGGAATGCCCACCAGATAGCAGGGCTTTATTCTATTTTTTTCTTCATGAGCACCTTGAAAGTATGTGTTACTTGTCCCCATATTGCATATGAGCAGACTGAGGCTCAGAGAAGTTAAATAACTTGCCCACAGCTACAAGAACTGAGAAGCGTTGGAATCAGAATTCAGACCTAGATCTGAGTGTGTCCCACACTCTTAATCTTTCCTCAAGCTGGAGCTGCCAGGGAGGGGCAGCTGCACAGAACCTCCATTTCTACTGGGAGACGTGACACGTGTGCAGAGCAGCACAGGCGGTTTTAGAGAACTGAGAAGCGTTGGAATCAGAATTCAGACCTAGATCTAAGTGTGTCCCACACTCTTAATCTTTCCTCAAGCTGGAGCTGCCAGGGAGGGGCAGCTACACAGAACCTCCATTTCTACTGGGAGACGTGACACGTGTGCAGAGCAGCACAGGCGGTTTTATACAAGCGATTCCTGTTTATCTGCAATAAGGCAGGCAAGTCATGGGCAGATAATCCAAAAATAGTTTCTAATTTTTCTTGGGATAAATTTAAATTTTTGGCAACAGGCACCCTTTTCAAAGTGTGTTTTGATTAGAGTTACACGAAAAGGCGTTTTTATTCTCTGAGAGTTTGCCAACTAATGGGCAAAAGGGAACTCAGAAGAGTGCCAGCCAACTCCCTTCCAACAAAAGGACTGTGTGCCATCTACACAGTCACCAGTGAAGAGACACTGGGGTGGAAGGACACCTGGGCTCCACTGAGCCTCTCCCACTCTTGAACGTGAAACCCACTCAACCCTCCACATTTCACAGATGAGGAAACTTGGCCAAGATCACATGGCATGTTAGTAGAGAACAGGGATTAGGAATTAAGGCCCTTTAACTCATCTATTCTCAATATTAACCCTCTTCTCTGATCCTAATGTCAGACTGCCCCAGAGTCAGGGATGGCCACAAATTGAGATGAAGAGATGTTTGCATATGATTCAAAGTGTGGATCCAAAATGTGAGGGACAGAAAATGGCAGGTGAGAAAAACTCTGTTCTAGGCCCAGAAGCTGAGCTTCCATGAGTACCTCTCTTCTGAAAACTAGTTAGAAGCCTGCAGACAGCAGGGGGGCAACTTGAGTAGAGTGGACAGAGCTGAGCCGTGGAGTCAGGCAGACCCGTGTGATTTTGGACACATTACTTAATCTCTCTTGGCTTTTCCTCAACTGCAAAATTTAGTTACTTTGAGAACTCGTGGTACTTCTCTCAAGAGTATCTGGCTTACAGAAAAGACTTAATTAATGCAAATGGACAGTCTTGTTGAGGGCAAAGAGACCCTCCTGCTGCAGTCCCTGTGGGTGAGTCTGGCTTCTGTTGAGTGATTTGTTGATTAAATTGATTGACTTGGTGACTTACTGGGTGGGCTTTAATCTAGCTTTCTTCCGAACATTGCAATAGACGGAAGAGAAATTAGTAAATTTATATGCAAAGGAAAACAAGATCTATCCTCCCTGCTCTTCAGACTCAAAACTAATGTTCTTCTATCCCACACTTAGATGTAGAAGGCAGAAGTTGTGACACAGCTGGGCAGGGAATGTGAGGAAGAGAAAAAGCAGGAATTAAAACAATACTAGGGCATTCTCTTCTGAGTGCCCAGGCTTCGGTAGACCAAGGTTGACTGAAATTGCCCAGTGCAAAGAGAAGGACCATTGTGGCTGGAAGAGTTACACCAATGGGCACCCATGTTTCTATCTTTAAGGTGAGACCTGAGAAGTCCTGGAGTTTACCATTAGCATGCTCTTTAGCTCTCAGCTACTCGATCTTAGTTGCTGCTTAGAAATGGCCAGACAGAATTTAGAAATCCCATTTTATAGATAAGGAAATTGAGGCTCAGTGAAGTAAAATAACTTCTCCAGTCTTGCACAGCACATAACAGTACAGCTGCTGTTATAACCTGTTTTATTGCAAAGGACTGTTTACATGCCTTGTAACTGCTTGAGGGAAGAGTCTGTGTCTCATCCAGCTTTACGTTCTCAGTGACTACCAGACAGTAGGGCTTCAGTGAGCATTTGTTGAAGGAATGAATTTCCTATGTATTACGCTACCATGCACGAGTTTGAGAAAGTCCAGCATTATGAATCACCTTCTTATCTCATAAAGCATGTGACCTCAGAAAATTTCTGTGATCACCAACTGAGTTAAGCATAAGTTAGTTAGACCCATATCTATTTAGCTGTATTAAAGAAGTCTTTTAGTACAAATGTTCTTACATAATCACAGCTCATCAATTGTTTGCCCAGTTTTAAAAATAATCAAGAGTCCTGCTTGAATTATTATTCTTCATGAGGAATTGAAGTAACATCACCCAGTCGCCTTTTTCACTTAGTGACATAAATTCGATAGAATTAGGTGGAAACAGGATGAGAAGTTGATTCAACTGGGGATGTTTTTGGAATTAAAGGCACCAGTTTCAGAATTTCATCTGTGAACATCCCTCAGACCCCAATTTAATAGTCCTCTAAGGTAGTATATTTTGGATGAAGGCAGTTCTTTGCAGCCAGAAAAACATCCTTGTTCTTTACATGAAGATAACTCTGTCCTTCATAGTCTTTGAACACTTCCCCCTTGATCTTTGACCTGCATTCTCACCTATGTGTGATTCTTCACACTGCTCCATTCACTCCCTTCCTGACTCTCTGTGTAGACTAAACTCCAAGGGCAAGTGTGGAAAGACAGGGAGAGGGGGGGTCAATGGCTTTGCACTCTAGAACAGACCTGGCCCTTGGGCATGGAATCTTTAACACTATCAGGCTGACAAGCAGAAAGCAGTTTCATTCGACTATGCTCGTCTTTAAAGAAGGAGAAAAGTCCCTGATTGACATTCTAATGGGAAAAAATGGAAGGGTGGAATATGAGAAGCTTGACTATGCTCGTCTTTAAAGGAGAAAAGTCCCTGATTGACATTCTAATGGGAAAAAATGGAAGGGTGGAATATGAGAAGCTGCAGGATTGTCAGAGGGGTGTATTAGTTTGCTTGTGCTGCTATAACAAAATGCCACAGACTGCGTGGCTCAAAAAACAGAAATTTGTTTTCTCACCATTTTGGAGGCTGAAAGTTCAAGATCAAGGCATTGGCAGGGTTGGTTTCTACTGAGGCCTCTCTCCTTGGTTTGCAGACAGCACCTTCTTACTGTGGTCTTTCACATGGTCTTTCCTCTGTGTGTATGCACCTTTGCCCTCTCTTTGTGTGTCCAAATTTCCTCTTACGAGGATACCAGTCAGATTGGATTAGAGTCTTAATCAAATGACTGTAGCCTTATTTTCACTTAATCACTTCTTTAAGGCTTCAATCTATGAATTTTGGGGGGGGACACAATTCAGCCCGTAACAGGGAGAATGTATACAGGCACCAAAATCAAATTTCATTTTCATCACAAATTTTCTCAAGACTCATCAGGCACCCAGGAAAAGTGGAAAGTTAAGTTTGTTTTCTAAGAGCAGTCATATGCTAGTAAACGTTTAACAACCATCAGTCAGTGGGGGGGGGGGGGCCATGATTTGTAATGTTTGCCAATTTCTGTAGTGTAAATATTCCCACTACTATCTATTTCAAGTTAGCAATGTGGTGTCACTGAACACAGAGTTGAAAAGAGATTCAAGCTGTGAAATCCCACATCTCATAAGCCAGCGAGAATTGGCTCTAGCACACCCACAGATAACTGGAAGGTATAGTGGTACCGCGGTGTCCTGGCCAGATTCCCCCTTCCTGTAGTTGTCTGCAGTCTGAAGTCTCTCCCTAATCCCTATATTCTACTGGACCTCTAATCTTGCAAACTAAAGATCTGTAAATCTAAACATTTCCCTTTTTCCTCATTTGGACCTGGAATATTTTAGTATCAGCACTCAAAATCCTTGATAGAACCCATCTCATCCCTCAGCACTAAGCAAATCATCTGTAAGAAAAATCATGGGATGTCACAGGGAGCAGAAAATGTATGAAATATTCATTAATTCTCAAAAAGAGAACTGGTCTGATAAACCAAAGGAAATGCCCTCTCCTGCATTTCAGTAACAGTTATCGAAATAATCACAAGCAACCTAATCTCTAATACATATTTTCAAAACTATTCAAGAAGGTTTTACATGTATAAAGTTGGTCCTATAAAGGAAGCAATCTGACATCAGAAAATATTTATTAGCAATATTAAAATGGCAGATACCTTTTAAAATACAATAAAAGCAGTACATAGCAAATGGATTCTGTATAAAAACTGAATAATTTAATTACAGTACAAGCTCAACAAGTTTCACCATAACTTGGAGTATACCGGATAAGCATAATAAAGTATTAAAAAGACAAGAAACACTAGGAGAATGATCCAGAAGATATAGTAAGTTGCTAGCACACTAGTTATATGTAACAAGAATTCCTGAGAAATTATTCAAAAGATCAATAATTAAAGAAATAAAAGAAATCATTCATGAACTAATATATATATATACAAGGTTTCACTTGGAAAGGATTCACCAAATATTACAAAATGGATAAACTGAGTCACATCGACATGTCATCTTTTCCTTTTTTTTTTTTTTTAGTTTATGTGTTAAGGGGGAAAAAATTCCATAAGCATACAGGTATTTAAAAATTTACCCACAAAAGAAAAAAAGTCAATTCCACATCACATTTCTTCTCTGCAATACTAAAAACCAGAAATCAAATCTACAAATTTTAGATGAGAAAAGGCTGTGACAAAGGAACATGAAGAAACTTTAAATCTCTATCAGTACGCCAATTCCTACAAAAAAAAAAGACCAGATAAAGTACTTTCACAAAAACAAATAGGTAAATAAAATCTAAAAAGGTGATGCAAGATTTAAGAAGGCAAAGTACAAATAAACGGTGCTTAGCAATAAGAACAGAAAATAATTTTGAAACTAAATGCATATAAGAACAATTTTTGCCAAAAATATATGTAATGGAAAAATAATTTTTTTCCGCCTGATTATTTTCTTCTGCATTTCATTCTCTCGATCATTTCAACAGAAACTTAAGAGACATCATTAAGCAGTTCCTTCAATATTTCTCTCATATCTCGTCTGTACTCTCCGTTCTCATTTCTACCCTAGTACAGCCCCTCGTTGCATTTCTGATTACAAAGATAATTTCCTGACTACTCTCCATGTCTCCAGTTTTACACACTTCAATGCACCCTGCATGGATTAATCTTCGGATTAATCTTCTTAGTTCACTATTTTTAGTATGTCATTCATTGGCTCAAAATGTATATACAAGATGAAATCCAAATTTGCCAACTTGTTATGAAAAGCCCTCTAAAGTCTGTCATGATCCTACCTTTATTTACAGGTTTATTCTATGGATTAATCTTCTTAGTTCACTAGTTTTAGTATGTCATTCATTGGCTCAAAATGTATATACAAGATGAAATCCAAATTTGCCAGCTTGTTATGAAAAGCCCTCTAAAGTCTGTCATGATCCTACCTTTATTTACAGGTTTATTCTATATTATTTCTCAAAATGCACTCTCCATTCCAATACTGTCTACCTTTTCAATAGCCCTGAAGCATAAATTAGCCATTTGTGCTCTTTCTTTGTTCACACTTGAAACCTCCTTCCACCTGTTTCCATCTCTCCCTTCTTTGTTCCAACCCCCAGTTCCAACAATACATTCCTTTCTCCTCTTTAAATGTAGTCTTGCCCATTCAGAAGACCCTCTTCTGAATGTCCAAGGAATTAGGTACTGTAGTCTAATATTTAATAAATTAATCTTACCTTGTATTATTATTTACCATTTATCATCAAAATTTAACCCTATTGATTGTAAGATAAACCATAGTTTTATGTACTACTAAGAAAGAAAAAACTTTGCCCATTATGATGTGATATTCTATTGATTTTAAGAGGCATTATTTTTTCAGTGAAAGATGGAAAAATGTGCATCTTAGGTTTAATAAAATACAGCGTTTCAGCCATTCACTCATTCATTCAATACATATTTCTTTATTGCCTTTTGACATACTCTAGGCTCTGTAGATTGTATCAGCAAACAATACTGACAAGGCCCCTTCACTTAAGTTTTCACTCTGCTGGACACATGCTTTTTCCCATCTCCCACTCCCCCATGAATTGTAGGGTCTTCAGAGGCAGAAATTGTTTTGTACTTTATCTCCCACAGTATGTAGCATTTCTCCGTTTTGCACATGCACACTCTAAATACTTAGTGGGTGAGGCGATAAGTGAAAAGGGGTGCGCATGGTACAGTATACTCAGTTCCAAATTCAGGCACAAGGGAACTAACTGTTAAAATTAGTTAAGATTATAGGCTTCTCAATATGAATGCTGCTACACTACTTCATAGAACAGAAAGGAAGGAAAAGGTTTGAAAAGTGTCATGTGAACGTGATGGTGAATATCTCAAGTAGTCTCCGAGTGAGGCCAACAGATGCAGAGGATTACAGAGTTATGAAATTNGTAATATGGTGTAAAACTTTTAAAAACAATGGGGGGGGGGGGGGGGGGGGGAGAAGCCATGATTTGTAATGTTTGCCAATTTCTGTAGTGTAAATATTCCCACTACTATCTATTTCAAGTTAGCAATGTGGTGTCACTGAACACAGAGTTGAAAAGAGATTCAAGCTGTGAAATCCCACATCTCATAAGCCAGCGAGAATTGGCTCTAGCACACCCACAGATAACTGGAAGGTATAGTGGTACCGCGGTGTCCTGGCCAGATTCCCCCTTCCTGTAGTTGTCTGCAGTCTGAAGTCTCTCCCTAATCCCTATATTCTACTGGACCTCTAATCTTGCAAACTAAAGATCTGTAAATCTAAACATTTCCCTTTTTCCTCATTTGGACCTGGAATATTTTAGTATCAGCACTCAAAATCCTTGATAGAACCCATCTCATCCCTCAGCACTAAGCAAATCATCTGTAAGAAAAATCATGGGATGTCACAGGGAGCAGAAAATGTATGAAATATTCATTAATTCTCAAAAAGAGAACTGGTCTGATAAACCAAAGGAAATGCCCTCTCCTGCATTTCAGTAACAGTTATCGAAATAATCACAAGCAACCTAATCTCTAATACATATTTTCAAAACTATTCAAGAAGGTTTTACATGTATAAAGTTGGTCCTATAAAGGAAGCAATCTGACATCAGAAAATATTTATTAGCAATATTAAAATGGCAGATACCTTTTAAAATACAATAAAAGCAGTACATAGCAAATGGATTCTGTATAAAAACTGAATAATTTAATTACAGTACAAGCTCAACAAGTTTCACCATAACTTGGAGTATACCGGATAAGCATAATAAAGTATTAAAAAGACAAGAAACACTAGGAGAATGATCCAGAAGATATAGTAAGTTGCTAGCACACTAGTTATATGTAACAAGAATTCCTGAGAAATTATTCAAAAGATCAATAATTAAAGAAATAAAAGAAATCATTCATGAACTAATATATATATATACAAGGTTTCACTTGGAAAGGATTCACCAAATATTACAAAATGGATAAACTGAGTCACATCGACATGTCATCTTTTCCTTTTTTTTTTTTTTTAGTTTATGTGTTAAGGGGGAAAAAATTCCATAAGCATACAGGTATTTAAAAATTTACCCACAAAAGAAAAAAAGTCAATTCCACATCACATTTCTTCTCTGCAATACTAAAAACCAGAAATCAAATCTACAAATTTTAGATGAGAAAAGGCTGTGACAAAGGAACATGAAGAAACTTTAAATCTCTATCAGTACGCCAATTCCTACAAAAAAAAAAGACCAGATAAAGTACTTTCACAAAAACAAATAGGTAAATAAAATCTAAAAAGGTGATGCAAGATTTAAGAAGGCAAAGTACAAATAAACGGTGCTTAGCAATAAGAACAGAAAATAATTTTGAAACTAAATGCATATAAGAACAATTTTTGCCAAAAATATATGTAATGGAAAAATAATTTTTTTCCGCCTGATTATTTTCTTCTGCATTTCATTCTCTCGATCATTTCAACAGAAACTTAAGAGACATCATTAAGCAGTTCCTTCAATATTTCTCTCATATCTCGTCTGTACTCTCCGTTCTCATTTCTACCCTAGTACAGCCCCTCGTTGCATTTCTGATTACAAAGATAATTTCCTGACTACTCTCCATGTCTCCAGTTTTACACACTTCAATGCACCCTGCACGGATTAATCTTCTTAGTTCACTATTTTTAGTATGTCATTCATTGGCTCAAAATGTATATACAAGATGAAATCCAAATTTGCCAACTTGTTATGAAAAGCCCTCTAAAGTCTGTCATGATCCTACCTTTATTTACAGGTTTATTCTATATTATTTCTCAAAATGCACTCTCCATTCCAATACTGTCTACCTTTTCAATAGCCCTGAAGCATAAATTAGCCATTTGTGCTCTTTCTTTGTTCACACTTGAAACCTCCTTCCACCTGTTTCCATCTCTCCCTTCTTTGTTCCAACCCCCAGTTCCAACAATACATTCCTTTCTCCTCTTTAAATGTAGTCTTGCCCATTCAGAAGACCCTCTTCTGAATGTCCAAGGAATTAGGTACTGTAGTCTAATATTTAATAAATTAATCTTACCTTGTATTATTATTTACCATTTATCATCAAAATTTAACCCTATTGATTGTAAGATAAACCATAGTTTTATGTACTACTAAGAAAGAAAAAACTTTGCCCATTATGATGTGATATTCTATTGATTTTAAGAGGCATTATTTTTTCAGTGAAAGATGGAAAAATGTGCATCTTAGGTTTAATAAAATACAGCGTTTCAGCCATTCACTCATTCATTCAATACATATTTCTTTATTGCCTTTTGACATACTCTAGGCTCTGTAGATTGTATCAGCAAACAATACTGACAAGGCCCCTTCACTTAAGTTTTCACTCTGCTGGACACATGCTTTTTCCCATCTCCCACTCCCCCATGAATTGTAGGGTCTTCAGAGGCAGAAATTGTTTTGTACTTTATCTCCCACAGTATGTAGCATTTCTCCGTTTTGCACATGCACACTCTAAATACTTAGTGGGTGAGGCGATAAGTGAAAAGGGGTGCGCATGGTACAGTATACTCAGTTCCAAATTCAGGCACAAGGGAACTAACTGTTAAAATTAGTTAAGATTATAGGCTTCTCAATATGAATGCTGCTACACTACTTCATAGAACAGAAAGGAAGGAAAAGGTTTGAAAAGTGTCATGTGAACGTGATGGTGAATATCTCAAGTAGTCTCCGAGTGAGGCCAACAGATGCAGAGGATTACAGAGTTATGAAATTAGTTTCTTCTTTGTTAATTAAAAGAACAAATCAGCAGACCCTTGTCACTGGTTGATTTAAGATTTTTGGTTTCTGCTGTTTACAAGCCTGGAGTTTGGGATGTTTCGAAATTTTCCTTTTTCCTGGGAATTCAGTCACCTGGGTGGTTGACATGCAGAAGTGAGCCACCAAGCCAGGAGTGAGCACAGACCATCACCCGGCAGTCGCATCTGAGTGCGGCTTCTTCAACAGTAGGCAGGAATGCAGGGATGCTTGAGATTGCAGGACGTATCCCTTGAAACACCAAGGGCCCATCCTGAGTCTTGGTCTACTGGGGATCCCCACTCTGAAGTTCATTCTCTTTGGGCACACGGCTTGGAGAACTGAGTGAGGGGAGGACTTCTTAGGCTGCCGTCGATACTCATTCATTCAATCAACAAACTTCTAGAGAGACTTGCAATGTACTAGGCTAAGTGTTAGATACTGGAGCACGTACCTAGAGGGATAAGCTCTTTGCAATGCTCCCTTAAATTAGGACTTTTATACTTTCAATTGTTCTATCTCCTTTTTGGTTTTGGTCCCCACGACCACCCAGTGTAATAGCTAGGGCACATCTGTGTGTGCGTGTGTGTGTGTGTAAATGTTTTTGTTTGCCATTTTTAAACTTCATAAGAATTTACAGATTATTTCTATGTTATGCATCTCTTCTTAATGGAGCTCTAATTCCATGCAGTAAGGAAATAAACATTACAGTTGCCTCATTTCCTCCCATTATTTAAAATGAGTCTTATGACAAGACACTCTCAGGTAGGTTTTCATTGTTATGTATCTTGCTGTGAAGGAAGGTCACTTTT
>NW_007727317.1:156794-159105 GCF_000696425.1 Galeopterus variegatus
CCCGCGGCGGGAGCCCCTGCCGCACTTCCCAAGCGGCGCACTGTAGCAGTGCGCCACCAGGCCGGCCCGGAAGGTCACTTTTGATGTTATTCTACTTAGGACTCATCAGTGTTTCGTGGCATCTGTACTTCAGGCTTCTCGGCAGACCTCCTGCAGCCCAGCTGAGGTCTGAGAGCCGTTGGCCTCACAGTGCCTTGCAGACTGATTCGTAGGGTGCTGAATGTGGCTAGACGGAAAACTACCCTAATGGGTCGGGCACTGTGTTTAAGCATATTACAAACATTTTCACCTTTAATCCTCACCAGAATCAGTTCTAGGGAGTGGAAACTCCAAGATCAAGGCACCAGCAGATTCAGTGTCTTGTTGAGGGTTTGTTTTTCATAGATGGCACCTTCTGTGTGTCCTCACATGGTATCAAGGTAGGGCACATTTTATTAGTCCCATTTTACAGATGATACAAGTGAGGTCCAAAGAGATTACAAGTGCCTAAATTCAAATAGCAAAAAGGTCTCCTAAACTCAGGCCTCTTGACTATAAATCTAATGCTCTTTGACAGAGTATGCATGTTGAGAGACAGGGATATGGTGGGCTGGATGGAATTTCAGAGTAAATCCATATAAATCCTGCATGCTATTCCAGAAACATCATCCACATCCCCTGCCCCCAAACATAAAATGCAAAGAATCATGTCAAATAATACCAACGGAACTGAACATCAGAGAGTTCAAGCGTAAATGATATGTAGAAACTTCTGTGCAAACCGAAGTAGCAAGGGAAAGTTATAGGGAAATGTTAAATGTCCCCAAGTGCTCCATTTAACCCTCTGCTTCTGTCGAGGCTTCGTCCTGACCAAAGAGCTCCAGATGGAATGCATAGAGTCTGGGGCCAGCCGTGGGTTGTGTTATGACTGGAAGTTGGCCTCTTGCCAGGCGGAACCTTCTCTCTGTCCCCCTGCATGGCCCTTGTCTACTTGGGCTGGCTGAATTATTTAAATGTTGTACATTACTAGTTAATAGACACAACATATTGAAAGTTTTACAATCAAATATTTACGTGGCTAGAAAACATTTTACATTATCTTTAAACAGCCATGTCATCTATTTATTTTCATTCTCTGATCTTTCTGTTTTGTATCAGAATCGGAGAATTTAGCCTATTTACCCAGAAGTAAATATTATGATGAAAACATTGGGCGGCTCAAAAGTAGACTTAGTAAAATGCAGAAGTGTTTTTTGTTAGAGTCAATTGCACAACAGCCCCTGCATGGTCAATTAAGAAATTTCTTTAGGATGCTTGAAGAGTGGAGAGTCGATACTTTATAGCTAGACACTGTCTCTACCTGCCTGACCCTGATAGATCAGCCGAACCATTCTTTCTGGCCATTTATTCTTTTTCTGCATTGAAGAGAAACTCTCCTGGGGCAAAGAGGCGGCATTTGCAGGTGACTAGTCAGGGAAATACATTTAATACTAAACACTGGGCTGCAAGTAAGAGTTACCAATTGATAGCCTGAAGCATCCTGTTGGGGCAGTTAATAGTACAAAGGCCTCAATTTGGCCTCTTCCTTCTTTGCCAGATGTTCCTAACTTCTGGATGCTTCTCCCTAACTGTCTTGCATTGCTGCTTTATGAGGTCTTAAGAGCTAGTCACCATGTTTCAGGGGCAACTTATCTCTGCTCTAGAAAGGGTCCAGCCAGTATCTCCTCTCACCACTGAGTTAGGGAGAAAACGCCTCCTTCTTTTATTCCACATCATTTCCAAAGAGCACTCTTAAAGACACAGGGAAGGAGCTAGAACTCACTATCTTCATGATAAGCCTTGGTCCCCAATCTCTAATTCTGGGTGCTCAAGACCTAACTTCTGCCCCTTAGCCTTAAATTGGTTCTTTTTAAAGTTGGTTCTCTGTTCCTTGGGCTTCCATCCTCTGCCATATCCAATTTTCCAAACTCCATCCAGCTGGACTCCAAATTGCACGTCTTACTTCTGTCTCCCTCCTCACTTTGAAGGCTCAGTAGTTTGCAGTTCCCTGCCCTTACCAGGGGTCTCATTAGATTTGAGGAAGGTAGTGTATGGGTTTAGGGTGAGGACATCAGCGCCTGTGCCACCTTCCCAGTAGCCTTAGGCAATCTCCTAGCCTTCCTGAATGTCATCTCTTTCCTCTGTAATAGGAGAATGATACACAGGTCATAGGATTGCTATGAGAAATAGATGAGGATTATG
This sequence comes from Galeopterus variegatus, assembly GCF_000696425.1. NCBI lineage: Eukaryota > Metazoa > Chordata > Mammalia > Dermoptera > Cynocephalidae > Galeopterus > Galeopterus variegatus. Next base: position 159,015 of record NW_007727317.1, read on the forward strand.
TGTAAATTACCTACACTGTGTTTGGTCCTGAGTGAGAACTCATCAATCACGTAGTGGCAACTATTGTTATTACTATTTGTGCTACACATGC
>NW_007727317.1:159984-174246 GCF_000696425.1 Galeopterus variegatus
GGGAGATAGACGTGTGAAAGAAAAAAGAGAGGGAAAGAATAAAGAAAGATTGGGGGCAGTGCAGGTTAGAAAATCCGTGCTTTAGAAGAAGTTACCCATTATGTTAAAAATACATATTTAGTAAAGAAAGAAGCCCCTCTCTACAGAAAAGACAGTACAAATGAGACAAACTCGCAAACTGGGAAGTCCTGCCCAGGGTCACAGAAGCCCTGATCACATCCCATGTGAGGGCCTCAGCAAATGAATCCATTTCCATAGGTCTCAGCTTCCTCATCTGTAAAATAGGAAGGTTTGACCACATTCATTCAACAAACACTTAGCAACTGTTCATTGAGCACCTACCACATGCAAGGCACAGTTCCAGGCAATGAGGTTACAAAGGGGCACCAGGGAGACAAGGTTCCTGCTCACATTCCAGTAGTGGGGAAAGAAAAAAAGAAAACCCATGAAGATCACTAAATAAGATAAATTCAGTTAATGGTAAGGAACATGAAAATAAAACAGAAATGAATAGAAAGTGCTTGGGAGGAGTGGGCTACTTAAGATAGGAAGGTCAGAGAAGGCTTTTCAGTGGAACAAACTTATGTGAATGGCACCCAGGCAGCAGAGATTCGGGGGGAGGAAACTCCAGGCAGTGAGGACAGCAAATAGCCATGGGGTGTGTGCAAAGGGAGAGGAGGTCAGCGTGGCCACAGGACAGCAGACAAGGGGAGCCTGGAGAGAAGGTGGCGGGGTAGGCAGGAACTAGATTGGGGAGACTTTAAGGCCAGCAAGGAAAAGATGGCATGAAAAAATTGGGCAAATGGAGGTGATTTTAATAAGACAAATATTTACAAACACACATATAAAAAATATTTATTTACAGCTGGGGTAGGAGACCCTGGGAAACAAATGTCCTGACTCACCCTCTGCCTCCCTTCAATCCCTGCCAGAAGTCCCCATTCTGAACACACCCAGAAGTCAAAGGGCAAAGAATCCTATTAATGGGGGTCATATTGGTCAACCTCCCCCAGCAACCTACCTCCCCTCAGGGTGAAGAGTCAGATGGAGGAAAAATAAGGAAGATGCTGGAAAAGAGACACTGTCAGAGATAGACAGAACAGCCATGATAATGTGTTTGGTTTTATTCTAAGGGCATTGGAAAGCCACGGGAGAGTTTTAAGCAAGGGAGTACTTTGAACTGATTTATGTTGAAAAGATCATTCTGGCTGCTGTGTGGAGAATGGACTTAAGAGGGGCAAGATCAGAAGTTGGAAGAATGTTTAGGAGGTGATCATACCGTCTGAGCAGAAAATGCATGCTGATGTGGTCTAGCGTGGTGGCTGAAGACAAAGAGGAATAAATGGATTTAGGATATACATTGAAAAAACTTTTTTTAAAAAAAACAAGTTTTACTATTGCCATGTGCTAAAGTAAAGCTTTCATGCAACCCTAATGGAAAATAAGAACATATGTATGTTGTCCATGCTGCAAGCTTTGGAACCTCTGTGCCAATGCCAACTAATGTTGCTTTTACAGTGCAAAGTGCATGAAGATAAATTTATCAGCTCTATGCTGTTTTTATTTATAAGGAGAGAGAAAATAAAAGAATTTTCCAAGCCCGGCATGTAGAAAAATGATTTATTCACTCGACCCGATAAAAAACAAATAGTAAAGTCTTCTAGTTTTATTGTTGGCATTATCATAAAGAACATGCTGTGCTTATTATCTAGTTAAAGGGGTTCCATTCTGTGTGATGTTGAAGTGAGTTATAATCTTTAATAAACAAATAACATCAGTATTTTTTTTAATTCCACAGTCATGAATGTCTGTAGGATTTTTTTCCTCTCTCTCTTTGGTGATGCTTTTGTCAGCATCAGAAATTCTTTTGCTGTGTTTCCAGATGTGCTGGTATTTCCAACTGAAGAGTTGTGAGGCTATTTCTAAATTCCATCAATGCCTCTTCCAGGATCGGGTTACACCAACGATGAGCAGCTTAATGGCTGCTGTCATAATACCAATCCCAAGTCATTAATTCACTCCTGGGAAGCTCCAGTGTCCCATAAATAAACCTGTGTAGACTGCTGAATTCATATTCATATGTAAGGCAAGCCTAACATGGAACATGGTCACAGACCAAGAACAATTATGGAAGGATTGATTGGTCAACCTGCACTTAAAAAGATTTAATAATTGTTGCTGAGGAAATTGATATTTTTTACAAAATTTACATATAAGGATCACAGCTCCTAGTATTTTAAAAAATAAAGAACTAATGAGTTTCAGATATACCTGAGGTCAAATGCCAGCCCTGCCACTTACCAGCTGAACGACCTTGGTCAAATCATTTCACCTCTAGGTGAAGCCCCTAGAAGATGTGTGGCTTTGGGCAAATATTATGTTGCAGGGCTCCTGTCTATATAAACAATTTGAGTCACTCAAAACCAGCATGTCAACACCATCCTGGTTGCCCAATCTTGTGTGATCCCACAAAAGAAATAGCACACCACCAGCCAGAGGAAGTTATCGGCTCAGCAGGCTGCCCTTTTGAAACCAAGTCTAGTCAAGAGGCCCCAAGACAACCTATTAGGCTCAAGTTTTGGAGCTCATTTGGGTATCTATTGACCCCACCACAGGGTAGAGGGTTAGAGATTACCCCGACAGGGAGAAACAGGGACCAGAGAGTGGGGCCTACCCTATCTGATTTGGGCTCAGAGCACGTGGCCCAGACACCTCTGACCTCCACAGTTTATAGGCACCACAAGAAGACAGAAAATTTCAAGGAAGACACTCCAAAGTACAGGTGGGTCTCTGGAAGGTGGCATCTGGAATAGAGGCCCTGCTTGCCTTGGTCTAAGGACAGTATTCTCTCTGAACCTCAGTTTCCCTATTTGTAAAATGGAAATAAAAATTATACCTACTTCCTAAGAGTATTAAATGAGATAATACAGCTATTCGGATCCCTAGCATTCAGTAAACATTCACTTAATATCAGCTAATGCTGTCGTATAAATGTATTATATATAAATACATACACATAAATATATATGTTGCAGCCGGATTCAGAAAACTTTGTGATGAAAGGTATCTTTATCAGCATTAACACCTGACTCTGTTTTCTGGCAGGTGGGGTACTATGTCTATCTTCGAAATTGCTTATCAGCCAGCTTAAACACAGTCCCCCCAAAATGAGGGCATCAAACCTTTAGAATTATTAGTTCTAGCTTCACAAAGTTCTGCCCAAGAAGCTAGAAGTCTGCAAGTTGTTTCTTTTTAAATAGAGCAAAAATAAAACTTCCATTATCTAAATGCCTCAAAACTGAATATTATTGTTTCCATTATTATAATTAACTTAAGCATGCATCATTCCACATTTATATTTCCAGTGCAATCTTCAGGGAAACCTCAGTTGCCAGCTAATCCAAGCCTGCTCCTCAGGGGGCTGCCTGCAGCATCCCTGCCAATGTCTCTTCCCCCACCCTGCAGTAGTACCACATCAGCCTTGTGGTGCTGATTTCATATGACAGCCTGGTCTGGTGTATCTGAAGACTATTTAAGGATGTTGAATTTTCTACTGGTTTGAAATTGCTCTGGCTGTTTCACCACAGAAAATTGTTATTTTCCAAAGGACCACTGTTCAAAGACTCTAAAGATGTAGCATTTGTAGATCACTTTGAAATAGTTGAGGTGCTTCTCTGCACTATATCTTTGCCTGCAATTGGATTGGTTGATCCATATGAGTTCTAGTAATCATCATGGTTATTGCCATCATCACCACAACCACCATCATCATCATCATCATCATGGCTCTCGTGTTTTGGGAATTTATCATGTCCCAGGTTCTGTCCTGAGTGTTTTTTTTTTTCCTTTTTGTCTTTTTTCCTGTCCGGCAATGGATCGCAACCCTCGGCGTCGCGCCTGCACCTCGCTCAGCCAGTGAGCGGGAACCGGTCTGTATGTGGGATCCGAACCCTCAGTAGGAGGGCCGCCGCGCTCCCAAGCGGCGCACTGTAGCAGTGCGCCACCGGGCTGGCCCCTGTCCTGAGTGTTTTATATGTATTTACTCACTGAATTTTCTCCATAACCTATGAGCTAGACATCCTTGCCTTACAGATAAGGAAAACAAAGCACAAAGAACAGAGAAGGTAAGTAAGTTGCCCGAGGTCACATGGTTGATAAAAGGTAGAGCCAAGGAATTGCACTCAGGCACCTGGCTCTGAAACCCACGCCCTTTGCCGTAACCAGCCTTCATGCTAGTACAGCCCCTGTGCACAGGACGAAGAATCACACCACCAAGTGGCCTGATGTTTCAACACCTTCCCTTCAAACCCAGCCCGTCTGCAGTCACATAAATTTTATTGCATCTTCTAGGATTCTCTTCTTGGTCATTTTAACAAATTTTCTGTCAAACATACTGGAAGATATCCTAGACTTGTGTCTTGAAAGCCTTAGACACACAGTGACTGTTCTTTAGTTTTAAATGATAATGTAACAAAATCTTGGTTTTTTTATGGAATGGGTCAGTACCAAGGTCAGTTCATAACAAAGACTTTTCCAGAAAGAAAAAAAAAAAAAAGACAAAAAACCAGGAATTGGCAATGTACTGTAAGAAAAGACTTCATGGGCCAGGAAGCAACTTAGAGATGTTTAAATTTCCCCTGACATGAATGCTGACCACCCAGGGGAATAAGAAAAACACCTGTCCCAGGCCAGCAGCACTTCAAGCAGGGCACGTGGAAACCCAGCAAGAGAAACCTGAGCTGAGGAGGTTTCTCAAGTCGCCTGTCATATGAGAGGCCCCGTGAGCTTGGGGAAAAAGCAGTCACACAGGAGCCTTGAGACCCAAGGCCTGGTCTTAGCTCTGTCTCTAGCTAGAGGGGCCACTTTTGGTGAACCCGTGATCCTCTCTCCTGCATCAGTTTCTTCAATGGTCAAAAAGTATCTTAAATCCCTCATAAGATCACAGTGAGGATCACGAAGGAACATGCACATGAAAGAGCTTTAAAGAGTTAAAAGTGCATATGACGGGGGGAGAGGCAGCATGGAAATAGTGCCCTTGTGAAACAGGAAAATCCTTATGAAGACAGGCACAGGACAGCTCAGGGTTGCGGCCACTGCCTGAACATTATGGAGTTTAAAGTCTGAGGGATGCCCAAGTCAATTTCTAAAAATCGAGCATATCTGTTCAGATCATATTCATAAAAAAACTTTTTGCTGCAGAAGCAGCAGTGGATCTGAGCATCTCTTGGCCATTTGCTGAATTGAATCTTCTTTTTGTTTGTTTGTTTCCTTCAACTGAACACTGGGTTTCTGAGACCAGCTTCCTGAGGACACCACCGGCGAGCAACCCTCCCACCATGAATTTTATTTACTGTAATCATAGCTGGTCTTAATACCACTTGGAATTTTTTCTTTTCAGACATTCTCACTTGGAATGTACTAATTTTTTAGTAGTCAGATGTTGGTTTTAGCCAATCTGTTCTAACTTTCAGAATAAGCCATGCTGTTTTCAGAGAGAGACAAATATCCTTCCCAGACAGTGTCCCCAGACCTAAAAAGTCTCCTCCCTGACTTGCAGCCCTGGGAGTGTGGAGTGAGGTGAAGAAGAGGCTTGGAAAGCTCTGAGTGATTTTTGTCCACTAAATAGAGCCACTGGCCTTCCCCAGTCCTGCCTACTGCCGCTGCACGCCGGGGCGATGCTCCACCGTTCCTCAGCCATAACAGGCGCTCCGGTTAATGAGACAGGCACACATGATTTGTAAGGTCACCTGAAGCAGGTCAGGGATTTATGGGCCTCCATTCTGTATTCTGGGGAGCGGGGGAGAAGACAGGCAAACTGAACAAAGGGAAGAGTTAGGAAACAGAATGTGACCAGTTGCAAAAAAAAAGGAAAAAAAAAAAAAAGTTTAGAAGAGAAGACAAACTCTCAGATCACACTTTATGAACCAGAAGTGGTTTCATCATCTCTGGAAAGTGTATCACATTGTATCAGGCCCTGGAGCGAATCAGAACAAGATCGTCCCTACACCCACGCATCATACTACCAGCCCCTGTTGGGCAACGCCTTTTTGAAAGCCACTGTATAAGATGCCCCGGTAGATTCAAAGAAAATAAGACTTAGCCAAAGCCCTCAAGAAGTTCATGACCTTTTTGCAGAAAAAAAAGATAAAAGACAAATGCTATCCTATATATAATAATTCAACTACAAATTATGTCAAACGGCAGTTTATTATGAGATAAGTAATACAGAAAATTAGCAAAACAGGATTCAAAGGAAAAATAGGTGATGAGTTACAGACATAAATTTCTGTCCCCCAGCCTACAACATAGGGAAGGAATTTTCATGTTAAAAAGAGATTGATAACACTCATTGACAAATGCAAGAACACAAATACACAAAAGACAGGAAAGCAGCAGAGCAAGGGAGTACAATGAACTCTCCCTGGGACTGTCAAGGAAAATTCCTGAATAAGATAAAGTCTGAGTTGGTTTTTGAGGCATAAATAGAACATCTCCAGACAAGAGTGGAAAAAAGACATTCCAGGCAAAAGAAATATCTTAGGTAAAGGAGAAATAGAGAAGTTGCCACTGTGTTTTTCAAACTATTTGTTATTACTGGTATGTAAAGATGAGGCTGGGAAGAAAGGGCAGGAAATAAAGTAGGAAAAGTTGACAGGGGCCCAAGTACAAGCATGACATTCTCCTTTGGCTCTAAGAAACCAGAGAAGGGTTTAGGCAGGAAGCAAAGTGATCTGGCTTACTGGTGTAGACATGTCACTTTGATGACAACGTGAAAGATGAATTGGAGCAGGGAAAGACTGAGAGGAAGGACACCACTCAAGAGACACTTGTAATAAATCAGTAAAATAAATTAATTCATAAAATAAAATAAAAGCAACAAAGGCTTGAAGTAAGAAAGAAGCATTAAGGATAAATAAAAGAGGTGCATCCAAGAAGTGTTGAGGAAGGAGAAAGGATATGGCACGATGGTAGATTTGTGATGCAAAGCATGCAGGAATATGGGTTGTGGGCCATCTCCCAAGACAGAAATTAGGTGGATACTTTATCCACTTATTGGAATTGACAGGAAAATACAGGACAGGAAGCACAGGAAAAGGAGAAAACGTGTAGAGAAATTTGGTGAGAGGAAGTGGTAAATTTGGTTTTGTACCTGTTGTTTCAAAGAGCTTTTGAAAATTCAAGGGAAGAAGGCATTTGGATGTATGGGTCTAGAGCACAGGAGAAACATTTCAGACAGATATACAGCTTTGGAAGGAGTTTCGAGAAGGAAAGAATCAGCCATGCATAATCCTCAAGAGAATATAGAAAGACGAAGACTCTTGAGTCATCTTGGTACCTTCAAAGAACAGGGAAAAAAGCAAGTGGGGTGAAGAATTTGCACCATGTAGATTGTACCTACCCAATACTGAGTGGCAACTATAAGGTCATCGCTGCATGATATATGTCTCCATCTTCCACATTCTCTATGATAAGCAAGTCACAGCAGTGAGACAGTCCTCTAGGATATACCCTGGACTCCAAGGGCACTATCACTGCATGAATCCAGTGTAAACTAGCTTGAGCCATATCTCTATGTCACATAAGCTAAAGGCAAGAGTGGAGCTGGAACTCCGGTGGGATTGATTCAAAGGCTGTCAGAATGCTCATTGTTTGTTTCTGGTCTATGCTCCCCTCCACCCTCTTAAAGTAACAGCAGCAAGAACACAGAAAGGTTAACTAGAGGCACTCCATGGGTGCATGACTTTTCAACATAGTGACCTGCCCTTTAGTAAGCGTGGCCCAACCCAACGACTTTAAATCTGAATTATCAAATTGTATTCCCTTTTCTTGGTCAGAGGCTAGAATGCCGATGTGCAAAGAGAGAGAAAGGTGAAAAGCATGGCTGGCAAGCAGGAGAAGAGGGGCTGTGACAGATATTTGCAACTGAAACTACTTTCTTTACATTAGTTCAACTTTGTCTTTGTTTAAATTAGGAAAAGTCCTTTTATATCCACTTGCATGAAAGAAAGCACGTTATATTAATAGTGTGGCTGCCAGGAGTTCCACCTGAGATTTCATGACATTAACTAGTACAATAATGATTTCTGGTTTGTTGAGAATTTGTGGATGACCTACTACTATATTCTTAGCCCTTAGAGACCATATTTGCTTATCTTTATATTCACCACAGAGCTAGAACACAGCCTGTGCTTAATAAATATTCCTGGAATTGAAATAAATTGATAGGCTGAGGCTGCATTCCTTTGATAGGTCATTCCTTAAATAGGTAATTTGGTAGTACATTTTTCATCTTTGCTACTGGAGTCTACATAGGACCTCTTGGAGATCCGACGATACGTTTCATAGCAGAGGTCACATAGCAATGCCATATAAGTCTCACGCAACTTGCAGACATGTTCTCTTGGCTCCAGAGATGAATTTCCCATGAAGTTAATGAAGCTGAAGATTCAGGATCCCCTCCCCCTCCCACCTGCACAGGCTTTGTGGGTGCTGGGACTAGCTGAGAGGTTCAGGTGGAAAGGGGAATCCAGAATGCAATTAGGAAGCATTTCCACATTACCATTTCTGGTCAATTGACTGAAAAATTCTAGGAGAAAGGAATTGAATCTTCCATGCTGCAGTTAGTTGTGATTTCATCTCTCATTCTATGTGAATAGTCACTCTTGCACTAAACATCATATTCATAATTTTGCATTATTTCTTAAAGGGCCCTCAAATTGCATAAGGCTTAGGTCTCACAACCTGGATCTGCCCCTGGTTGACTGATAGTGTTTTAAAATATTTATTTTTTATTACTGGTAGTTATTCACATTTTAAAAACCAGTAATTTTAACATTTCCAGTTTCTCTGACCAATTAGAGGGTACGACAGTGAGGGTCTATATTTCCTCCCACTTGGCTACAGTCAACTGGAGCTAGGTCTTGGCTACCCCATTAGGACAAGCCATCTCCTGTCCAGTTTGTTGCATGGAGCCCCTCCCCTCTACATTCTCTCGTATCTCTGGCCGCTCAACTCACTTGAGTTTGCAAACCTGTCTCTATAGTGTATGCTTACCAGGGTGCTTACCAAAGTGACTTGCACAGTTCCTTAATTGCATTTGCAATGGATGGGTGAAAGGGAACAGATGCTGCCCTGAAGTTGCTTATGCATCAAACATGTGAAAGAAAAAGAGAAAACAGACAAGAGGTGATACCAGGAACAGGCACTGAGGACGAGAAGACATGAGACCCATGACGACAGTGATGATCTTGGGTGTTGCAAGGGGATCATGCTAAGGGGGCCTCCTCCATGGGGAGAACTGGAGATCCTGAGGCTGAGAGAGGTGAGCTGTCCCCCTGCTCACCACCCTGTGCCTTGTCTGTGACCCAGCAGCGTACCTCATGCTACCCAGGAAAGGTGATCTGTAAAGGGTCCGAGTTCAAACGGACCAATCTGGGCTGTGCTTTGGATCCATGCCTGCAGATACAATCACTCCCATTTTGGTTGAAGGCTGAGGACCACAGGTGTGGAAAGCAGAGTTCAAAGGTGATCCCCCCACCAATGAGTTAAGCCCTTGTATAATCCTGTCCCTTTCAGAATGGGGGAGATTGGTGAATGTGACAGATGGCACTGCTATGATTAGGTTATGTTATTTGGCAAAGATGAAGGGGTTTTGCAGATAAAGTTTCTACATAATATGACTTTGAGTTAATTAAAAGAGAGATTATCCTGCGTGAGTCTGATCTCATCAGGTGAGCTTTTTAAAAGAGGGCTTTTGTCTTCCCTGTCCCAGAGACAGGTATTCTCCTGCTGGCCTGCAAGCCACTGTGAGTTCTAGAGCTTCAAGAAATTGAACTCTATCAACAAGCAGTGGGCCTGGAAGAGAACACTGAGCCTCTCATGGGGCCACAGCCCCAGCAGGCACCATGACTGCAGCCTTGTGAGATCCTGAGCAGAGGACACGGACAAACTGCTTCTGGATTCTTGACTATGGTAACTGTGAGGTAATAAATGCGTCTTGTTTTAACTGCTCAATTCGTGGTGATTTGTTACACAGCCATAGATAACTAACGGCAAAGTAAAGAAAGCCATAACAAAAAGGAAAAATACAGGATTGCTTGAAATCACCCTAATGATTGGGAGAAGTCAAGAGATGGGCCTGAAATGTGTCAAGAAGAATTTTCTGGGCACTCCAAAGGTATTGTTTCATTTAACCATCCCGACTCTTCTAGGAAGTATTTCTAACTCCATTTACAGATAAGATATTGGTGTCTCTGAGGTCTTTAATAACAGAGGCACCCTGATTCACATGAAGATCTTCCCCATACTGTAGGCTCATGTCTCTCCTTGACATCACATCACAGGCTCACGCTAGGCCCCAGGAGAGAAGGCCATGGGTAGCAAGGCCTGGGAGAAGTGCTGTGGTGGTGGTCGAGTCATCGGACAGAGCCTGGTGGCACGCGGCCGTTGCGTTAGCCTGACGCACTCCAGTCATAGCAGCTTGGGAGTTCTGTTCGCCTTGGAAATATTCTCCCCAAATTCCACCAAAAAAAAAAAAAAATCACAAAAAGTGCTTGACTAAAGAGGAGAAAGGATGAGCTTCTATATGAGCATATTTATATCCATAGATATTCCAAGCCACAGGGGGTATAAATCCCATGGGACAGATGTCAGCAGCTCCACACTATGATGGGAAAATTGAGGACAGCCATGGTTACTAGCATTTCCCAACTCACTCAAAAAAAGAAACTATGCTCCCCTACACACACACACACACACACACACACACACACACACACACACACACACACACGCTCTCCCAGGCCTGCAGAGGAAAAACAATTTACTCCTGTCCAACTCATCTAGGTCATGCAGACCCTCACATTCAATGCTGGGATTCAGCTGATTTCATCACAACTTTCACTAAAAAAATCATCCTCCGCCAAGTTACCATGTTTCTCTTCTCAGCCCCCAAACTCTCAGGATAAAAATCTGTTTGGCTTTTTCTATTTTCTTTCTTTCTTTCTCTCTCTCTCTCTTTTTTAAATTGCTCAGAATAGTTTTCTCTACTCAGAAAATTTTGCAGTATTTCTTATCCCACCAATCTTTTCCCCCTCCCCAGAGTACCTTCCTGCCACCCACATCTCCAAGCTAGTCTGAGCTCTTCCGGGCTCCTGTGCGTCCCCGTCCCCAACCCGCTCCCCCCACACACACACACGTTACCTCTTTGCATTGAAGACCAGGAGGCTGGGGCTTGACAGAGGACAAGAAGACTCTGGGAAGAAAGATGGGCCTCTTTCTGTGTAGTGGCAGAATAATGCCCTCCCTCCCCCCCCCAGGTCACGTCCTAATCCCGGGAATCTGTAAAAGCATTACATTACATGGCAAAGGGGAATTCAGGTAGCAACTGGAACTAAGGTTGCTAATCAGCTGATCTTACAATGGAGTTTATCTTTACAACAGGATTACTATGGAAGAGGGATGCAGAAGGTGGGGAAGGGGGTGTTAGAGCAGTTAGATGTGATAAGAACTTGACCCACCACTGCTGGCTTTGAATGTGGATGGAGGAGCCATGACCCAAAGAACTTGAGCTACCTCTACAAGCCGGGAAGGGCAAGGATATGAATTCTCCCCTAGAGCCTCCAGAAAGGGACGTAGCCCTGCTGACACCTTGATTTTAAGCCAGTGAGACCCATTTCAGACTTCTGACCACCAGCACTGCAAGATAATAAATTTGTGTTCTTTTAAGCCACTAAATTTGTGGTAATTTATTACAGCAGAAATAGAAAAGTAATACACTCTGTATGGGAATGTCACCTAATCACTGAGAGGCTCCTCCACACCTAATCAGCCTGTGAACAGGCCTTCACAGCCAGGACACTGTCCCCAAGAGGAGCATGGATGAGGTTGCTACACCTCCTCTCTGACATATCAGGAAATAAATTGTCTGTCCCTGAAGACCTTAACTACACAAGTAACCTGGTCAGATCCAAACAGTAAACTCAAGGACTAACCACCCTAATGTATCTTCAGCCACAGAAGATGAGGGCAGCTCAGGACTTCAGAGGTTGTCTCCATAAGGTATTGTCACATCAGGTCTTCACCTGTCACCAACTGGTCTTTTAAGGGTTCAAAGTTCTGAGACATAGGCAGGCATGTATGTAACAGATGGACATCTGGGGGCCCACATGCATATAAGGTTGCAAATAAATTAAATCTAAATTATATACGTATACAGTTTGCTTTTCGTTTTCTGAGCTGCCGACTATTATGCCAGCTTCTTGAGAGCTTCTTCATCTCTGTTTTATTTGTGAATGAGACTGTAACGCGCAGGGCATACTGAATGTACAGTAACTCCGCGTGGGACGCAGAATGGATTTTTCTCCAGGGGCTCATTCTCAGGAAAAGCCTCTGAGCCTTTCCAAGCTAAGCCCAACCCGAGCTCAGATGGGCCCCCTACTCCAGATCCCCTCCCTCCTTGGGTCCCACCCTATTTAGAGCCCATAAGGCATTCGACTCATCTCTCTCTACCCAGCCCCCCACCCCACCCCCGCACACACCCAGGGGAGCGACAGCATTGCCTCCAGGCTGATCTCCAGACACACCGAGTCAGCCTTGTTCCCCAAAAAAGCATGTCCCAGGAAAAGGAACGGCTTTTCATTTGTCTCCCGTGGAGATAGATCCAAGCCTGATATCGGAGCTGCGAAACGTGCAATCGTCTCTGCCCGTGCACTGAGCCCCTCGAGCGGAGGAGAGAGACTGTGGGGACTCTGGTCACCGCTAGCTTTGCCTCTTTGCCAGGGGTCCCCGCTCACGTCCAAAGCGCCCCGCGTGAACCGTCCCGGGGCGGCGCTCAGGCCGCTGCAAAGAGTTAAAGACCCCGCTGCGGCCACTGCTCCGGCCGCTCCAGGTCCCCGGGCCCCGCTCGCCGCTCCTGATTGGCTGAGCGCCTGTCAGTAGTAAAGAGTATCAGATGGCAAACTGGGGACCTTCATAAAGGCGTGGTGGCGATACTCCGCAATCGCTGGCAGCCGATGACATCAGCCAGGGACGCCTGGGATGCCGCTGCTCCCGGCCAACCTCCGAGGAGGAGGGTCCTGCCGGCGAAGAGTTAATTAGCCCCAGTTTCCTGGGGACACACAGGCTGCCACCGTCCTCCTACCCAGGGGAGCTCACGGAGACTTGGATGAATTCGGGGTTGGTGGTCGTGGTCAGCTGGGCTCCCGGGAGCCTGATCCTGGTGGAAAACAGGGGGCGTCTGGCAAAGGGACCAGCGGCTTGCTGAGACTCAACATGACACTCCTGGGGTCTGAGCACTCTTTGCTGATTAGGAGCAAGTTCAGATCAGGTAGGGCGAAGGCACTGAGCGTTCCTTCTTAAACTTTCCTCTTCTGCCGTTCTCCACTCTAAAACTGCTTTCCAATAAATGTTTCAAAGCCTGCCGTGGATACCTCCACTTGGTTCCCTAAAAGCACATTTTGGCAGGGAAGGATTTTATTTGACTTTGGGGGCCTTCGGTGTCTTCCGTGTTAAATGCTTTGAGTTGTTGAGTGTGGTTTTCGTTTGTGAAAGGACGCATCTTTTTTCATTTGTCTTATTTATTTATTTATTCTCTATATCTATGATTGTAAATTTTGGAGGGGCGCATCCAAATGGAGCAACTTTGGAAATGAACAAATAAGGGATGTCAAGTCTGCGTGACATCAGTTGTAACTGCTAAGAAGACGAACCTGATGTTGTGTATTAGGTACAGGGGTCACTTCAAATGTAGCTAATCCAAACAAATGTATTTCCCAAAAAAGTCACTCGGGGGAAGTAAAAATAGAAAATTTGGAGCACACCAAGTATTTAAAATGACATCACTGTAGAAAAAAAAAAAAAAACCAAAACCCAGTGCCACAAATCTTTTTTCCCAAACCATCTGATATTTATAAATGGAGAATTTTCCCCCAAAATTTCTGTGTTAGTGGCCCACAGAGAAACTTCTCAAAGGACGCTGAGTGGAGGTGAGTACAGGGACAGATGGGAACTCTGCTCCTCCAGAAGGGTTTGTGTGCCGCCCCATGCAAGCGATCGGCGTGCGGTCTCCACATTTAGACAGGAGACACTTGACTTCTGAAGTCCTTATTCAGTAGCTCTGTGTGTAATATTGGCTTTATAAACATGGTAACAAACCACTCAGTAATGGTAGAACTCCTACTTAGAAAACAGATTGCTTTGATGAGAACTCTGATGTGAACGTTCAGCATAACAGGTGTTAGAAACACGTTGGCATAGCTGGCT
>NW_007727317.1:174999-176577 GCF_000696425.1 Galeopterus variegatus
GAGAACTCTGATGTGAACGTTCAGCATAACAGGTGTTAGAAACACGTTGGCATAGCTGGCTAAGCTAAGTTTTCCTTAGCCCTTCTAAACGGGACCACTTGGTGTTGTACTTGGGATGGATGGTTCAAAAGTGACAAAAGTGAAAAAGTGAGAAAAGTGGATGCTGAGAGATAAGGTTCATCCGCGGCTTCCTTCAGGGCTCCTGGTTTTTTGGATGTCTCTGGGATCAAATGGAGATTTTCTCAGGATCTGCCTTGTTGAAGCAAGTTGAAAACTCAAGAGCTTAGGTAGCCACAAGCCTCAGTGCCCATGAAGCTCCAGGACTGGCAGTGGATTAAGTCCTTCCTTTTCTTTCTATCGTGAGGTGAGGTGGTTGTTCTGTTAATCAGCCAGGGACCTCTCCACTACTCTGTAAGTTGGTCAAAACCGCAAGGCAACACTGCCACCTTTCTGAAGAAGAGAGGATGTAGATTTGTTTTGCATGAAGCTGCATTCATTTCAAGTGCTCCCTTGCCACTTTAATGTGGGGGGTAGACAGGGGCTGATTTGTCTCTACAAGGATCTGGTGATGGACTTGATCATAGATTTGCAAAACAGACTTACCAAAGGAATGTTTCCTTCAGCTGAAGTGCAGGGGAAAGGAAAGACAATCTGACCACTGCTCCCAACTTCCATCTCACTGGATTTGTGGAGTTCTGGGGTCTCCCAGGTAGACTCTGCAGACCCTGATCCTGGTTCTGCAGAGAATTCCAGACTCGCTTTTTTTTTTTTTAAAGCTTGTGCAGGCTTTTGTGTCATAAGGGAAGTTTCGGAGAAACGTTATATCAGTACAGAAGCAGACGTGCTCAATCTTCCATCCTTGATAAACAGGGCAAGTGGAGTCTGGAAATGGACAAAGTGGTTCAGTCGTATGAGATGCAAGGGTTGATAATCTCATGAATGGAAAGAGAGGAAGAACAAGCGGAAAGTAAAATTTGGAAAATGCAGTGTTGAGGTTGAGCGTTATCCTTTCTGAATATAATTAGGACCACGGCAGCACCAGCACGGAGGTCTGGCTGGCAGCGTGCTAACAAGGACTAAGAGAACTCGGTTTATTTTGCTGCTAACAATGAATAATAAGGGCCACGTCTTCATTTGATTTTTCTCTCTGTCTTTTCTTTCCTCCTCCTCCCCTTTCCCCTGCCTCCTGTCTTCTTCCTCCCCCTCCTCCTGCTTCTTTTTCTCTTTCATAAGCAACTCAAACTGTAAACTCAGAAAACTTTCTCACTGCAAGTATTTGCTTGACAGGAGATTCTGGTATTATGTATTTCATTAAAAACTTTCAAAAACTAAATGCAGCTAAATTGTTCTCTGATTATAGCAATGGACTGTCTGTGACAGGGCTTGTTTATAAGTGAGCAGATAACTTCTTTAACTCTGAAATTGGCATGGATGGCAATGCGTCCTCTCAACCTTCCATAAACTATATTCGGGTGACCTTCTGATTCAGTACAAAGTCGTGCTACAACAGCAGTAAACTCTGAAAGTTTGCATGCACAAACATGTTTAGTGATATAAATTCATCTCATTTGAGAAGAC
>NW_007727317.1:177158-179049 GCF_000696425.1 Galeopterus variegatus
CTCTGA
Source organism: Galeopterus variegatus (assembly GCF_000696425.1). Taxonomy (NCBI): domain Eukaryota; kingdom Metazoa; phylum Chordata; class Mammalia; order Dermoptera; family Cynocephalidae; genus Galeopterus; species Galeopterus variegatus. The sequence continues at coordinate 177,165 of NW_007727317.1, forward strand.
AAGTTTGCATGCACAAACATGTTTAGTGATATAAATTCATCTCATTTGAGAAGACACAGGGTGTCATGGTTGAGTGTGTGGGCTTAGGTGTAGACTAGCTGGGTTTTTAGCAGTTGCTTCTATGTATTAGCTCTCTGACCTTGAACCTTAGGTAAATGACATAATTATCTGTGCCTCAACTTGCCTCATCTGAACGATGAAGATGATCATAGGGTTGTTGTAAGAATGAAATGTGATAACGCAAGCAGAGCACTTAGAACAACACCCAGGCCTTAGTAAGCCCTTGCAAAATACGTTCTGTTGTTAACACGCATATTAACGGCCAGGGCAATCCTCCGTTGGTCACTTCCACTGTCTGGATCTTGGTTACTTAATTGTAAATGTTGAGGTTGACTAGGCAATTTCTTAAACCACATTGGTAGCATTTTATGGTTCTCTGAAGGTACATAAAGATTAACTGGGAACAAGCAAAATTGTGATTGGTCTGTGCGGCAGTTGGGCATAATTGGTAGGCAGTTTACTTTCCAATAAATTGCAATAAATGCAATGATTAGTGTTTCTTTTAAACTTCATTTTTACAGTGTTTAATCTTCTCACTGTTGTTTTACCAGTATCTGTAATCAGTGTCACTGTCAACAATTTTCCTCAATATCAATCCTTGTGTCCTACAAAACACAAGGACATACATATATGTGTATATACACACACACCCAACACACACACACACAGATGCACACACACACATGCACACACACACACACTCACACACACACCTCATATATAAAGGATCAAAATCCAGTAATAGATATTGCTTCTGAACAACTGTTGTGGGTTTTCTCTCTCTCTTTTTTTCCCCCCCTTTTTTCTCTTTTTTCCTCTTCTCCATCTCAAACAGCCCAAACAAAGACAAAATCCCTGGCCCCTACCTCTCACAAATGTAGGGTTGTCAGATTTAGCAAATAAAGACACAGACTGCCCAGTTCAATTTGAATTTCAGACAATGATTAATGTCTTAGTATATACCAACACTTGGGACATACTTTTATGTGAAATTTAGATTTCACTGGGCATTCTGTATTTGATCTGGCAAGCTTACCTACAATCTGAGCAGTCTTTGATCAATACTATCTGCTGCCCCATCCAATATCCCATCAAGCTCTTGAGATTCTGGATCTGCAAAGACTCTCCAAAATGTAAAACTCATATTTTAAGTGTGAAAGCAGGAGACTCAGAATGGTGAGGGGGTATCATGAAAATGAACCCTGGGCCCCCTGGAGTAAAGCCAGTATCTGGCAGCTTCGCTTCTGGTTTTCCAGCAAGGAGGAATGTAAACTCAGCAGGCAGGCTGGCAGCAGGGCCTCTAAAAGTGGGAGCTGCAGCTAAAAGAAGCCAGGGAATGTGAAAAGCAGGCACTCAAGAAGCAGTGGCTGAACTCAGCTGCATGTTGGGTAGCAGAACACACCCACAATGTGTTCTTCTCCCCCAGCACACCCAGGATCAGGCCTCCAGTGTCTGCAACTGGTTACTTGTCATTTCAGAGAGAGCAAGGCACATCTCAGCAGGACCCTGAAGGCCATTTGTCTTTGTCCTTTCTCTATTCTCCATCCTCCAGATAACCTCAAAGAAGTGCTGATTCCTACTTTAAGCTGGATCCTTAACATCTCTGGTTCTAAATTTCCTCTCTTATGAATTGAGGTTGGACTCAAAGGTTGGTCCCCAAGATATTTACTTAATGAACACTCTTGGAGAAAGTTCCACCATGAGCTCAAGAGAAGCCCAGGCTCTCGTCCTACTTTCACCATTAATTAGTTTTATAGCCTACGACAAATAACTTAACCTGGAAGAGTGCCTTTCCTATGATATGTGATATATGTGTATATATATA
>NW_007727317.1:179102-180911 GCF_000696425.1 Galeopterus variegatus
TATATATATAAAATTTGACCTCTTTAGATCTCATTTTTGTCATCTACAAAGTACAGGATTTTGACTGGTTCATCTCTAAAGTTGCTTCTAGCCCTAAGATTCCTTATTTTTCCAAGTGAATAGCCCTAAGTATTTTGGTAAAGTTTTAAATGCTATTACCTTGATAAAAGCATTACCATACAAGAATATGATGAGTTGGACCTTAAAGAACGGGTGTATTTTAATTTCTAAGTGAGAATTTCAAATCTTTTTTAAAAGCCAAGAGAACATTCAAGGTCTGGCTTGGGCCAACTGCTTACAACCATGGTGCTCACGTCAGGTCCAACCCTATTAGATTTACCTATTAACCATGTGCCCTTCCTTCCCCATCTTAATTACTATGGCAAGGTCCATAACCTCCCTGTTTTTATCCATAGCTCTTATCACTATTGGGAAGACTAAACATTTTACTTTTTTGTTTATTATTTGTCCATGAGGGCAGAAATTTTTACTTGTGCTTTTTTTTTTCTTTTTTTTACAATGCTTGGCACAGAGAAGGCACCCGTTAAATATGTGTTGAATAAATACATTTTATTATTCTCCAAAAGACTATTCAAAAACAATCAAAGTAAACAATACATGTTTATCTTTAGGCATCTGTGTATGTGTGTGTTAAGACTGGAACCAAAAGGAATTGAATGACTGTAAATACAAACTTTGTAGCGGAGTAGTGGAGTGTGGGAGGCTAGATGAGGGGACAGGGGCACATCCCGACAGTGAGAAGCAGGTTATCAGTGTTGTTTTTAGATTAGGCACTAGTTGCATGCATGCTTCTTATTAATCAAATTAATGAAATGAGGGTCATTTATGGGTCAATGATGACAATGTGACAGTGTCCATGAACCAAGGATTATGATTAATCCAATTCTGTGTCCCTGAAGTCCTTTTTTTTAAAAAGTTTAAATTATTTAAGACCAGGAACAGTGACATTCATCTTTTATCTGCTACAGTATATGACAGTAAGATTTTGTCAAATTGGACTGAACCAGATTGAATGGGCTCTAATCTAATTGGATTAAACTGGAGAATAACAGAAATGCATGGCAGAAGCAAAAATACTCGACCCCAGGGTTAAAATTTTACATGCCTCAAAAAAGCCAAACTTGACTCGGTGATATTGGAGCATAACGTTTTTCATCTCTATTTCCATCTAATTAGCAAGACTTGTCTAGTCGTCTACCGGATGTGAGCAGGCCTCCTGCATCTCTGTCCAGACTGGGAAGGAGGAGTTAGCAGCTGCCTTCCCAGTGCCATTCACTCTGCCGTGGGCAGAGCGGGGTGGGAGCCCATCACACCCACTCTGACTCCATGATCTTGGGGAAGTTGGCTGAGCTCACTGGGCCTCTGTTTCCATATCGGTAAAATGATTCATGGTCTTCATAGCTCCATGACTCTATGAGGGAAAGACCTTTGTAGAATTATTTTTTTTTCCTTTTTGTCTTTTTTACTGACCGGCAACGGGGTCGCAACCCTCGGTGTTGCACCCGCACCGTGCTCAACCAGTGAGCAGGAACCGGTCTCCACATGGGATCTGAACCCTCGGCAGGAGCGCCACCGCGCTCCCAGGCAGCACACTCTCCAGTGCGCCACCGGACTGGCCCATACCTTTGTAGAATTATTAAGAGTTTCTTTTACAGAAAGAAATCCTTACTCACCATGTGGAAATGGACAAGTCAACCTGGTACCATGTGACTTGCACAAGAGAGAAGCATGGAGTAATTAAAAGGTTTTGATGGACATAAATAACATTAACAACAGTAACAATAGCCA
>NW_007727317.1:181670-209224 GCF_000696425.1 Galeopterus variegatus
CATGGAGTAATTAAAAGGTTTTGATGGACATAAATAACATTAACAACAGTAACAATAGCCATTAGCCAAATAATATTATTGCAGCCTTATCACTTTAGATCTTAGATTTTCAATTTTATTAAGCACGTAGTGCTTATTTTTTCCAAAATAGCTAAGTTGAGCTTCACTTAACCAGATTTGGGTCATTGTTCTTAGATAAAACATGGAAAGGTCTCCAAATTTTGTTGAAATGTATCATTCACTCCTAGAAATTTAGAATAAATAAGGCTGATTCCTGACTTTTATTTTTCCAGAGCACAGCAAAATGCCCTCTGGAACCAATGAAGGGAGAATAATATCTTTCTTTGCTCCTGCTAGTGAAGGAAGATAAATCCTCTCATTCCCTATTGGAGTACTTCTCTTATCAGTACAGTCACTCTGATTGATGTTTGCTGTATTCAGTCGTCTTAGAACATAGAGAAGCAATAGGAGTCAAAGTGAATTAAGCCACTATAATAGTGCAAAACATATTTATTGAGTTCTTTCATATACAGGAGCTTAGCTATCACTCAGTATTTGTAGCAATGATGAATGAATACACCAACTCCCAAATACTTAGTATGTCTTGATTAGCACCTCTTGTCTGGCACCCCAGTTCGAACTACCACATAAGTAAGTTTCCCACCCATCCTTCCCCTTGGCCTCTTAAGTGTTACAAAACCATCAGTTACTTCTCATAAAAAAACAGTCAAGTAGCCCCAGGGAATATACCCATTTCACAGATGAGGTGAAATGACTGGAAAACACCCCATAAGTGGCTCGGCCCTTCCAATTTCCAGAAACACTTTCCTTTTAGGAAGCCATTCAACTTCGTCCTCCTCATGACAGGTTGGGCTAGGTTTTCAGTCTCAGGTCAAGTTCCACTTGAAACTTTTTGATACTGAGCTCCAGACAGGGCAATAAGGCTCCAAAAGAAGGTTAAATTCAGAAAATTTCTGTTCAACATTAATGGAACAATAATCTCCTCAATACTTTAAATTTTTTCATTATTTGTGTTCCCTTCCTGTTCTTGTCCAGATGCATAAATATTTTTACAAAGCTATAGTCAGAGTGTACGCATAGGTGTATGCTCAGCCTTTTTTATCCGTCAGTATAATATTGTAAGTAGTTTTGCAAGATGCTGCATAGTAGCGTAATTCTTATTTTAAAGACTGTATCATATTCCACCAAGTGAGTGTATAGTAATTCACTAAATCTTTCTCATTTGTATTGGAAATGCATGGCACTACTATGAAATTCTTTNTGTCTTTTTTCGTGTCCAGCAACGGACCGCAACCCTCAGTGTCGCGCCCGTACCGGACCGGGACCGGCAACGGGATCGCAACCCTCGGTGCTGCGCCTGCACCTCGCTCAGCCAGTGAGCGGGAACCGGTCTGTATGTGGGATCCGAACCCTCGGCGGGAGCGCCACTGTGCTCCCAAGCGACCCACTGTAGCAGTGCGCCACTGGGCCGGCCCCTGAAATTCTTTATGCAAAGGAAGAAAATCTTTTTTTTCTTTTGGATTCTTTTATAGGATACTTATTATTTAGAGTAAATACCTAAGTGTGAGAATAATGGATTTAAATCTTTATGACCTACAGTGGCAGCTAGTATTTCTGGAGCACTTACAGTGTACCAAGCTTAACCCCAGGCCTACTTCTATACCACGATGAATGCTTACCCCTGCGGTAGAACTAACCCAGAGTCACCTTGGATACTCATCCAATGCTGACTGGTATTCAGTGAGCCTTTCACACTTTCAGCAGAGAACAAAAAGGAAAATTAGCAACAATTACCTAACACCTTTGGAAACTTCCATGTGGTTTATTTGGGGAACCACCTGTTACCAAATATGACTGATGCCTCATCAAAGGAGAAGAGAGGAGGGCTACAAATTATTGAACCTATTATCTTTGGGCTCTTCTATTATCTCATTTCATCCTTACAAAAATGCTATAAGACAGGTATGATTATACCCATTTTATAGATGAAGAAACTGAGGCTCGAAGTTGTTAAATGGCTTGGAGGCCAACATGAACCTGTTTGTTCCACTGTACTATGATGACTGTCTCTATATCCTCATGTTTCCCCCTCTCCCTTTCTCCCACCCCCTATACAGATACATCTGTCCCAGTGGATTTAATATACATCTTTTTGGACTACAACTCCAGGCTTATACCCAATTACCATTATTGTTCTTGATTTCCTAATAGTGATTTATCAAGCCACTTATTTTTTGTACTAAATAATATATAGATTATATATGCTATCCACCCCCCCAAATCACAGGATTTTAAATAAAACTTAAATACTTAAATCTCAGTTTACTTGAGAAGGAAAATATTCAAGAAATTTTTGAAAACCAACAACAACAATAAGAGTTTGCCCTGACACTAAACATAGTTACATAAGAAATATCTACTAATTAATTTTAGGAGTAAAACAGATAAATATTATCAGTGGATCAAAATATACATTATACACACATATACATTTATGTATATATTTAACCTCTGATAATGGTGGCTTTTCAAATCCAAAATAAAACATATAATAAAAGTTTGTTGGGAAAAGTGGCTACTTATTAGGAAATAAATAAATCCAGATATTTTATAATATACTTTAAATTAAATTTTATATGGATTAAAGAGCTGAGGAAATTTATAAAATATTAGAAGGAAACAGAAGAGAACAATTTCATAATTTTGGCATGGGACAAACTTTCCCAATCATGTTAATAAGGCCAGAGTAGAAATAAAAATGGACATATTTGGCCACTTAAAAAATTCAAAACTCTACATGAAAAAAAAAATCACAAAAAGAAATTTAAAAGTCAAAAGTACATTGAAAGAAAATGCTTGAAAATGTATGTGAGACAAAATTATTAAAAGAACTTCTATAAATAATAAGGTTAAAAGCAAACAATCTAAGAAGACTACAATTCAAGGGGGGAAATGGTCAATAAACACATGAAATACATTCAACTCATTCAAGAAAGTGCAGGTTGAAAGACCAAGAGACCATTGATTTTCAAACCTCAGATTAGCAAAAATTTTAAATATTGATAACATTATTACGTGTCAATTAAAAAATAAATTAATTAAAAAATAAAAATAAATAAAATAAAATATTGATAACACCAAGTACTGAATAAGTGTGGAGACATAGTCATATCCTGTTCGTAAGCAACTATATCTGTGTACTTTTCAAGGACACAATTTGACCATCTCTACTGACATTTAAACGAGTGCACCATGAACCTAGATACCTCAAGGTGTCCAATCTAAAAAAGGACTGTACCTTCAGGTATTTTCCTTACATCATAGTTTATAATGCCTAATCTAAACAAGATGGAAACAACATAAACATCCATCTATAGGGGCATGGTTAATTCAACTATAATACATTCATTCTATGAAATATAATAAAATACAATGCAAAGCAGAAAAGAAATGATTAAAATTTTACATGAACTGATATGAAAAGATCTCCAAGATACACATACAAAAAAAAAAAGCACATTATGAAACAATCAGGCAACATTTTTATTTATTTATTTTAAATATTTATACATAAATACACAGAAAAAACTTCAAGGATATGTCAGACTTCTCAATGATACCCAGGGGTGCAGAGAAGACAAGACATAATCTTTTTTAACCATTTGAATCATTTCAAATAAGAATGTATTGGGATCTATGTAATTTTTAAATATGCCTAAAGTATAAAAAGAAATTGACAATATCACGGTAGTGGTGAGAAATAATACATTTCTGTAAGTCTTTAACCAAGCAGACAAAAATTCAAATGAGGGTTTAGAAGACATTACTACTAATGTTAATTTGATTAGATGTATTAAATCTTTTACCTGACATAGAATATTAGATGACAATTTTAAATTTAGCACCCTGCCCCAACGCGTCCATGCACGCGCGCGTGCGCACACACACACACACACACACACAGAGAAATGTCAATAAATTCTAAATATCAGGTTTATTTCTTGACCATAGACAGTAAAAAAAAGAAAATTCTTTTAAAAGTTCAAATATTTTAAACCCAACAAGTTGGGAATCAAAACTCCAGCACAAACATACCAACAAACACACCGAAAGTGCTAAAGCATATGCGTAGAAAAAAGCTGGGGAAGACCCATTCCCAAAGTGATTAGCTCTGGGTGGTAAGATTATGGGTAATTTTTAATTTTTCTTGTGTTCTTTCTTATATTTTTGTAGTCTTTATTTTGATTATTTATTTGATGTCCCTTATATCTTCTGTAATAAATAGGGAAAATGTTGGTAATAAAACAATTGGCAGTTAGTGTTATTTGTTTATTTTTAAGTCATGGAGAAATGGAGGCGAGGGGGGAGATACTACATCTGAGGAGCAGCTAAATCAGGGCCTGGAAGATTGATGTTGATCTCAAATTCCCACCAATCCTAGAGCGTGCTCGCACTCAGAACTACAGCTAAAAAGATTGCTCCTCAGCTAAGAGACTGAAAGCCTGCAACCCCTACTATTAATTTATGTTGGAAAATTTAAATGTGCATATTATGGTAAAGGTCCTGAAGCCTGGTTGACCTGGGTTCAAATACTGACTCCACCCTCACCAGGTGAATGGACATCAGGGTGCTTTAATCTCTCAAACCCCTACTGCTCCATTTGGAAATGTGGGAACAAAAATGCATCCCTCGTTGGAAATTTTGTTGGGCTTTAGTAGAAAAGCATATAAAAAGTGTTTGACATAGTGTGGGGATGTGCTTATATACTCAATAAATGGTAGCTATTTTATTCACACATGAATATTCATCACATAGTAACTCTCATACCCATGTTTATATTAATATGCTATCATATGTTAATTTACAAGGGGTTAAAATAATTTATATGTTATTATAAAATATCATATTGATTCTAAATTAACAACAACCAGGCTCTCATGACTCTCTCTTAAGATTTGCTGCCTAGCTGTTATTGTTTCTGTTTAATTCAGATTGCATCGAAAAATCGTGAAGAGGATTACTGTCACTGTAGAACTTATACTCTATTCTATAAAGAGCTTTATGTATACACATCATCACTAATTTTTTCCCTCTCAAAAAAATGTTTGAGGAAGGCATTATTATCATTCTCATACTCCAGAGAAGGGTGGTTTTTATTCTCGATCTGGTCTTTTTGTGCTTCTGAAGAACGTGCCAGGCCTTGTCTGGATCCCAGCAAGGTTACCACCGGCTGTAAAGATTAGTAAAGACCCGTGGCTGTTTTTCAGGCACTCCTGAAGGTCCAAGTCCTCTTCTGATTGAAAACACTGTTTTGTCTAATAATAAAACTAAAGAGAAGAGCTCTCTGCAGAGAGAACAAAGTTTTGGGAACAGACAGCTAGTACAGCAATCTGCTAAATTATAACATCTTATATTTCCATGGTGTATTAAACTCCCCCTCAACCACCAAAAAAAAATTGACATCAGTTAATATGTTTTTACTGTCCTACCAACTCTGTGCAGCTACAAATCTGGTAGTATAGATGAGGAAACAGGGTCAGAGATATAAAGAAATTGGCCTGAGGTTACCCAGGATTATTTGGAACTAGAGCTCTGGTGTCTGGACTTTCAGAACCAAGCTCGCCACACGGTGCCCCAAAGAACTGTGCAACCCAGGAGAAGCACAAACAGTGCTTTAAGATAGGCACATGCCTGGCATTTAACCCAGTGGCTCTCTCAACAAAATTGTTCCTCTGAATAAAGCTTTCTTCTCCCATAGTAGCCATCCACACATCCACACTGGCTTCAAGTGTGGAAGACCTTGATTAGAAGAGGTGGACATTCAGCAAGTCTAACTCAGTATTGGCTGGAAAAGGCGAGCATAAACTGGCATAGAGATAGCAAAGGCACCCTTTGCTGGGTAGAAATGCCATCCTTTGCAGAGGATGCTGTGCTTAGCACATAGATTAGAACCTGACACTACAGAAAGTCCCAGAGAGAGAAAATGTTCTTCAGTGTTTTACTTGGATGCTTCAAAACCGTGTGTCTAAGTGTAGGGCCAAGATTATTTTCTAATGTTTAAAAATATTTATATATATATATATATATACATGCATATATACATATGACATATATGTTTAAATATATACAATATGAATAGGTTAAAGTTTTTTTTGTTTTTGTTTTGATGGCTGGTACAGGGATCAAACCTCAGACCTTGGTTTTACTGGCACCTCGGTCTAACCAACTGGGCTAACCAGCCAGCTTAAAGACATGTTTGAGGAGTCTCTTTGCAGTGTTACATATGCTACAGAAAAATTGAGGGGAAAAACTGAAATGTACAACAAAAGAAACTGTTTAAATACATTGAAAATGAAATATCAAATATACATTAAGTATGATGCTTTCAAAGACACAAAGATGCTTGTGCAAGAGGAAGGTCTCAAAATTGCGCATATGATGCAATCCCAGTTCTTGAGAAACTGTAAGGTAGATACCTTTTTATACGCATGTACATGCAGGTGAATCAGAAGAAAAGAAGGCAAAGTATTAGCAGGTGCTGCTTATCCCCGAAGGCCTGTATTACCACTAATTTCACTTTCCATCCTGAAACTGTTACACATTTTTCAAAGTTTCTATAATAAACATGTATTTGTTTTATATTCAGAAAAGGCAATATCCCAATATGCTCTAAATGCTAGTACGGTATATACCACAAGCTTAACTTGGGATTTGAAAAGAACTTAAATCTATATTCACGGCCTACAGCCACATGCAATGCAGAATCTCTTAATCTGGGGAGAACTTCACCCTCTTAAAACACATCCTATGGTTCAAACTCTAGTTCCCCTTCATTTCCAGTTCTCATACAGCTCTTCAGTGGGTGCCTATGTTAACCTCGTAAACATTTGTGCAGTGATTTATCACTGCTTAGGGGGACTTCGTTTAACCATCATAATTACCCACTGAGGTGGGTATAGTGATGTTTGCCTTACAGGGATGGGAAGAGGAAGTACAGAAAGGGTTCATGGGCGGCCCAAATTCATACACACAGAACGTGGTAGAGCAGGACTTGAACTCAGATTTCCTGGCACCAGATCCTGTGTCCTCTCTCAGTGAATGGAAGGACACGGGAGGCATAAATCAGAGTCCCTTTTTCTCAAGGACCTCCCCCAGCAATAGCTTTCAAGGAAAACAGGTCAGATGGCAGCCCTGGTGCCCTGCAGCCCCCCCGCAGCCGGGCGTGCGCACGCTGTCTGCTTAATTCACTCGTGGCTGGCCGCCACCGAACACATAAACAAGCTGGGAAAGCCTCTGAGAGGAATCTTAGTGCCCAAATGGAGCAATCTGTCTTCTGAAAATATTGTTTGAAATTGTTTATGTCAGTTGCCGAGTTTCTGTTCTGTACTTCAGGGACCTGTTTGTGATGGAAGAAAAAATTCCCTGCAGCTGAACGGCCATCCTCGTTGAACAGTTGTGGTGACAGGGTGACCTGCTGCTTGCTCGTCCTCCCCGACATAGGGAGGCATTTGATGAGGTTCACCACAGCCCCAAAAGCGTACCCAAAAGTTGTCTGGTGCTCACTCATTGCTGGTGGTTGCTCTGAGCATGTGACATGTGCTAACTGATTTCACCCTCACCTCAATGCTGTGAGGGGGTACTATTGTCACAGCCCCCGTTTCATAGGTGAAGAAGCTGGTGTGCCCAGCAGTTAAGGAACCATTGCAAGATCCATGTCCAGTAAATGGAAAAGCTGGGACTCGAACTCATGCCCTCTTGGCTGGAGCCTATGCTTTCAACTACTAACTACCCTGTACAGCTACTCACGGGCACCTAAACTGGCCAGCACTGGCTGAAGCCGTCTGACCTTCCATCCAGCCCTACCAGAGAGCATGCACATGGTGACTCTGCCCCCAGCGACATTGTAAGTCCCAAGGCACTTCCACTTGAGGCTCTTGCTCCTTGTCCCTCTAGTGTCTTGAGAAATTTTGACATGAAAGGCTTAAGCTCACAAACCTGGCAGCTTTGTGAGTGACGGAGAATTCCTTTTGAGGCATGAATTAGTCTTCTTCAAATGTTTTGACAAACTGAGAGTGTGGTGCTTAGGGAAAGAATAGCTTCACAGTGTTTGTGTGAACAGACATCTTTCTCAAACAACTTGAGCCCCTGCGTGAGGCTTGATCATTGAAATAACTGCATGTCCACTCTGAGTCGCAGCTCTCTGGCTTTCGGTATCCTCATGGCTCTGACCCTCCAGATGCCTGACTCTGGAACCTGCCCTGAATTAATGTCTCTCAATCTCCTTAAAAGAAGCAGAGTCAGGACATCCCCAAGATAAAGAAAGAATGCCTGGTCTCTGCCTCTGCCTGCACACGTGCTTGTCTGTGAGGGCAACTATGCCAGCCTAGCACCCCCAGGCTTGCCTCGTCCCTTGAGACCATTGAAGGCTATACTCGTGAGCTGGTCACTATTTCCACCTCCTGTTCTCTGAGTACTCCCAGCAGTACAGGGTAGACAGTCAGGCCTATGTCTTTCTTGGTCACTGAGCTCTTGGCCATACAACAGCATGCAGCGCAACATTTGGCCAGGGAACAGTTTATTACTGGTACCAAGAATCAGCTGAGAAGGAGCAGAGTGTGCTCAGGCATCAGTGCCACACACAAAACTAATCCCTGGCTCTCAGGCTTGTTTGGGAAACATGGCCAGAACTGGGGCAGGAGCATCACAGGTAACATGGCCTGTCGTTTTACATCCTCCCAGCTTTATATCATCCACCCCATCTTCTTTTTACCAGGCAACTCGATGCCTCTGTACCACAAAGAAGAACACGTCAGACCCACAAGTGACACATGCTTTTGGTATGGAACAGTGGCTTTGTCCCAGAGTCAGATAACATCAGGTAGAGGAAAGGTGGGTCACCCATAGGGTGAGAAAAGGAGAGTTATATCTATGATATGTGTCCTGCAATATCAGCTTTCAGTTCTGGAGGGGACCTGAAGGCTCCAGTGGTGGTCCTGCTCGTTACTTTCAGGGAAAGCATCCATCCATCAGCCAACAGCTTTCCCAAAGTCCTGTGCCTGAAAGTGCCATTGAAGGCAATAATGTCAAGGTCCGGGGTTGTATATGAAGCTGCATTTAGCTAAATCCAGGGTAGGATTCAACAAAAAGGGGAAGGGTCAAGGACTCAATTATGGACAGGTACTACTGCCTTTACTAAGGGGAGAGTCTTCAGTTGGCTAATTCTACAGTATGTCCAGGACTTGCAATCTTTATCCCGCACTGTAGAGAGAGGACACAACATAAACAGCCATCCAAGTTGCTTTCCGTGACCTGCTTATCCCAGGCTCCTAAGTGTGCTGATGCTATGTGTGTCATGTCAGGTGTGTACGTTTTGGCCACCATTACAAACTCTAGGAGTCCTCCACACACCTAGGAGTCTTTGACTGGTAGAACAGATTTGAACGTAGATCTCAACACTTTACTTGGTTGTGCTGACAGTTTTCTGCCACCATCGGATGCCCCTCTAATCATAGGGAACCTCTTTGCAAATAATAGAGAATCAAATAATAGAAATCTCAAACAAGCTTTAAACAAAAAGAAACACTTTTGGTGAGGATCTGGGGGTGTCTCATGGAACTCAGCAACAGGAATGTGGTTGGGACTTGGGGGGAAATAAGCTGGAATGGAAGATTTGGACACCTTCGGGCCACTTTCGTCTGTGCTCCATCTTTTCCTCAATACTTACCAGCTTTGCTGTTCAGTCCACTGGGTTGAAAGTGGCCACCCCCAACCACTGCTGCATTTGTTCTCTCTCAGTCTCATTTCCACAATTCCCAGGAAAAGGCCCAATCTGGCTGGGTGGATGCCCAGTCTCAGAACAAAAATTGTGAGTGGGAAGAGAGAGCCCACCCCATGGGAACATGTTAGTTACACAAAAACCACACAGATAGCCGAAGAGAAAGGCATTTCTAGGAAACTCAGTGGAAAACCATTATAGCAGAGAATCAAAGCGAGATGTCACTTGCTTCCATCTTTTCTTTTATGCCTCACTCTGCCAGTAATTTTACTGTCAGTATCTCCCTCTCTCCTTCTCCAGGTCTTTAGGAAGTGAAAATTACTCCTACACATGCATGTGCGAGTGCACACACACATACACACACCACACACATACACGCACACACACGAGTTGTTAACTGGAACTGGAAGAAAGCAAAGTAAGTGCTGTGGGCTTAACAACACCATTTATTTCATTGTTTAAGTTCCCTGGAGAAAAGACCAGAAACAACATTTCTAATTCCCACATTATATGAAGCTTCCCTTTTACAGCATCCCACAATCGTGATTATTTGTTTAACGTCTTTTCCTTCTCCCGTGACTGTGAGCCTTACACAGGCAGAGCCTTGACAGATTTATTTACAGCTGGATCCCTTATGTCTAAAACAGCATCTGGACATAGAGCAAGTGATCAATACACAGTAAATGAATGAAATCCATGAACAAGTGGATGAATGATGTTAGTGTGTTCACCTGCCTTTCGAGTTCCCAAATGAAAGCATGACTTCACAGGCTCCCGGCAGCCCTACTAATTTTGCTACCAGTAATCATAGTAACAGTTCCTTATTTTGTTTCAAAAGGTTGATCAAAGAGATTGCCACATCAGCTTGATTCACGTCTGTCTCTCTCTCTTTCTGTCTCCTCTCTCTCCATCTTTCCTTCATTTATTATTAAGACATAGTAATTCTTCTTTTCCACTTGTTTCTCAAACCTGTTCTCTCCTCATCCGCAAGTGGACCTTCTTGCCTTTTCCATGGATCATGCTGGCAGTCTACAAATCAGCCCTGTCTCTCCCAGGCACATCAGCAACAAATTAGCCATCCTAAAAGTGTCGATGCTGCCGTATTCCTCTGCTGCTCAGAAAATGACAGTACTGCCCTCTCTCTACAAGATACAGTCCACAACACTTCAGTGTATCATTCAGGTCCTCTGTACATGAATCCCCACCACTTTGCCCAGTATTATCTCCTAACACTCTACAACACTCCCTTTTCTTGAACAAGACAGTGTCCCAGAGCACGCTATCTATTTTGTGGAGCCCAATGCAAAATAACAATGCAGGGCCCCTTGTCCAAAAACAATTAAGAATTTCAAGCTGGTGCCAGCATAGCATTAAACCGAGCACAGGGCCCTTCTAAAAATGGGGATCTGTGACAGCACAGGCCATATGCTGATCAAGCCAGCCCTGGCCAAGACATGCCATGTTTATTCCAGATTCAAGTTTTTATGCACATTATTCCACTGGTCAAGAATGCCTTTTATCATCTTATGCATAAGATTCTCACTTGAAAGTTCAAAGGTCCAGTTCTTTTGACCTCCGTAGCCTTCTATGTGTATGTATTCTTCAATTAGGCGCTGCCTAGCACTTTATTTATCTAGCCCAAGTGTGTGTGTTTTCTCTGCCCCACTAGACTATTAGTGCCTTGAATTACTTGGTATCAATCTCAGTGTCTAGAGATGCCTCAGCAAATAGCAAGGAGTTGTTAAATACTTTTCTTCGAGAAGCTGAATTGGTAAATACATGCATGAATGCATATCACCAGGTCGCTTTGAGATCTTGCATTTCACATTTGACCTCTTAGAACACTTGGTGGGGCTTTACAATCTTGCAGCCCTTTCTTGTACTTTGAACCCCACACTAAGAATTATTATGAGAAATGGTCATCTCACCGGGGAAAACTCTGGATATTAAGAGAAATCCCAGAGTCCTGAATTTGGAGGCTTACAAAGAAAGACCTTGGTCAAAAATAAAGCCAAGTGTCATGAAATGTCAGCCCTCCAAGGAGCCTTTGAAATCATCAGCTCGTCTCGTTTGCTTTATGGAGAAGAATGACGCTGGAGAGACGATGTGTCTTGACCAAGGTCACAGCTGTTTTAGTGGCAGCAATGGAGCCTGGTCTCCCAAGCTGTTGCGAGATGTGCAAAGCACATCCCACTGATAAATTGAGTCAGACAGAACTTTGGGGACCTTCTCATCACTACTCATAGGTATTTTGCCTTGTGTGCAACGCAGAAATCGAATATAGATGCAGCTTATCTTTTTAAAAATATATATACAATTCACTGTGATTTTCTACAAAATTCTGGAATTTGGCATGTAACCATCCAACATTCAAATTGTAGAAGCGGTTTACGTTTGGACATAGGGCTTGTCATAGATGCAGAACACAGAAAAGCATATAGTGACGAGAGTGCAGGCAGCATTCTGGGTCTGATGGAACGATGGCTCCTGTGGTTGCCAAGGGGTGCCGGTTGCTAAGCAGGGTAGAGAAGAGTCTTGCAGCAGCCAGGAGCCCACAGGAGGAAGGTGCTGCTGCAGTAGAAAAAGCTCACCAGCACCTGCTCGTGTGAAAGGAGGATTCTCTCTGCTGCTGTCGCTAAGGGAGCTGGCTCTCTCCTGGGACTGGGAGCTTTCCAGGGCTCTGGGGCCTTCCCTCTTCTGCAAGGAAGGTTCAAAGGACCAAGATGGGTTGGGGGACAGAGTTATGTTGGTGCAATGGCACTGTAACCTACCCCACTCTTTGCTCCTGAATAAAGTCACTCATCTGTTCCAAAGCAATATCTCTTAGGAGGTCTGAAATTTTTGAACCAAATAATAAAAATAGCATATTTAAGTTGGAAAGGATTTAGGGGGTCAGCCAACACAATAATTTTAAAACTTTGCTCCACAAAGCCTTGATATTTCATGAGAAGTTCTGCTTTTATTGTTTACCTCCATGCTGATTTTTTTCCTTCCATGTAAGATTTTAGTTTAAAAAATGTATATTTTCAGTGCTTTATAATAAGTTTAAAAGCACCTAATTCTAACCTAGTCTTTCCTTTCATGGGTAAGGAGACTGGAGCCCAAAGAGATGAATTTCTTGTATAATTATTTTAAAGTGTTGTTAGAAGAATACACGTGGGTTTACTCAATAAAATCGGGGGAGTTATTTTTGTTTTCACACATAATCAAAGCAGAGCCATTCCTAGAGGGACTAGAATTCATGGAACTCTGAGAAGAAAGACACAATGGTGGCTCTGTAGATGACGGATATCTGGTTGGTACAGTGAGTGCACATCTTTTATTTTCTTTATCAGTTACTCTTTTTTTGTAATTTCACATTTTCCCCCTAAAGATTACTTATTACATATATAATAAATATAAATTACTTTATGACTTTGGTAAGGCTTAAATACACAATAACTTATAAGTCAGAAAAATATATATATTGTCAGAATATGCACTCTAGTGTTCCTTTAGAAAATATGACCATTCTTAGAGGCTGTAGAAGTTGTGGCAAGTGGACTACACAGTCAAGCCAGTCAAGGCTAAGAATGTACTTAAGATAAATGGAAGAGTTGGATAGGAAACAAAGAAACAAAGAGTTGAGTGGAGGTAAGGTAGAAATAAATCAACTAAATATAATGATGTTAAGAAAGCAGTGAATGCATTACCTGCACTCCCATGTTTATCACAGCTCTATTTACAATAGCCAGGATACGGAACCAACCTAAATGTCCATCGACAGATCAGTGGATAAGGAAAATGGGGTATGTTTATGCAATGGAATACTACTCAGCCATAAACAAATAATGAAATTCTGCCATTTGCAGCAATATGGATAAGCTTGGAGAAAATTATGTTAATTGAAATAAGTCAGGCACAGAAAGAGAAACACCACATCTTCATTCATAAATGGGAGCTAAAAAGATATACAAATAAATATCTTTGGTCACAATAATCAACCACATTGTATATTGACAAAATTTAAAAATAAATAAATAAATACATACATACATTTGCAGGGAAAAGAAGACAATCATTTTAAAGGCTCAATCAATATTAGATTATGAGGGGACAAAACTAGAAGCAAGGAAACCAATTAGGAGGATATTGCAACAATCCAGGGGAAAGATGAAGGCTTTATGTATTCAAATCCTGTAATTTGGGGCTATGGTATGTCCTATAGCTGTAATCCTAGAGATCCAGCTGATAGTTGAGAAGCCCTGTCATTTACTATATTTTTAAAATCACCCCTTAGTTTTCTTTTTCTACAAGGTGTTGAGGGACAATGGAGACCTTGGCACATTTGAGAATTGGCAAAGATTCCAGCCACATAGTTCCAGGATTAAGACCACTCCTTCATGATCTACGAGGTTACACGACATGCCATGCAGATGACGTTTGCAAAGGAAACTGACCACCAGAACTCTTACTAGTTCTCAACCAATGACAGACATGCCACCACTTTTACTAGCTATGTGGAGATGGACAAGTTACTTAACCCCCTGAATCTAATTTAAAATAATAAATAAAAATAAAATAAAAAGATATACAAATAAATAAAAAAGAAAGAAAGATACAACAATCACAATAATACACTGAACTTCCAAAAGGAGAGAATAGAACTGAGGTTACCAGAGGTAGGACAGGGGAAGGGGACGGGGGTAAGGGAGGAATTGGTAAAGGCCCACAAAAAGTGATTAGATTGTGTAATGCTGAATACACTAATTATCCTGATTTGAGCATCACGTATTGCACACAGGTGTTGATATACAACTGTGTACCCCACAGAGATGCACAGTCAACCACGTTTCAATAAAAAAAAAAAAGATTATACTTTCTATAGAATTCCTTGTAACCAGATCAACCCAGCACTGTTGATAAAGGCCATGCCCTTCAAGAGGTAGAAATCTTTTCTTTTTCTTTTTTTAAAATATAGTGCTGGAACCTCTTAGTTAGGCTCCCTCAAAAAAAAAAAAAAAGAAAGAAAGAAAGCAGTGTATCCATGGCAACATGGGAGAAGAAATGGCTGAGGACGATGCTCTTGGCAATGATTTATTTGTATGGGTAAAATAGAAACGTAACACAAAGATTCCAGTAACTTCTTTGTAATTCATTGAATGATAAAACTTCACGAGCCCGTGTAGTATACGGAATGCAAAATGAATAAGAACTAGCAATTGCAAATGAGTTGGGAAACACTGAGATGCCTGGTATTATTGTTTGGGGACAACAATACTGCTGAAAGCACTGGAAAGTCTCCTAGACCCAGTGAAGGAAGAGGCAGCTGTTCTCTACCTCGAATGACAAAGGAGACTTCTGGATTTCAGTCAGACCGCCCAGCTCTGTCAGTACAACCCAAACCCAAGTACGGATAGGGCATCATCCTGCTTATTAGAGCAGAATAAATAGCTTATATGAATAATTCTGGCCCCAGTTTGCTGCCTCCAAATTAGCTAAACAGTTGAGCAAATAACCAGATTTTTTCTGAAATTCTTATAGGAAATCTTTTCATGTAAAAGTAAATTTTATTTCTTTTTTTCTTCCTTCCTTCCTTCCATCTGAATCAGCACCTACCTCTCGGTTGGGCCCAGGGAGACTGTTCACAATGTGGGCAAATCTGGAGTTCTGCCAGGACACTAGGCCACTCTCTTATTTCCTTCCTGGGGCAAGGACCTAGTGCGCCCCTGGTTTAATCCATCTTTCATTTTCTATAAAATACACATGAATTAATAGCCATCGGTGGAATAGGCTCTCTCTCTCTGTCTCTGTCTCTCTCTCTCCCCCCCCCTCTCTCTCTCTCTTTTTCTCTCTCTCTCTCACACACACACTATCTTATAATAAAAATATTAAACCTTTTTTTCTATCCTCATCTTCCTATTACTTCCTCTTTCTACCTTCCCCCATCCTTTCTTTCTCTTCTTTTGTCTGCCTCCCTTTTCTCTAAAATCTCAGTACCTTCAGAATTGATTTATATTCAGATTTAATCAGAATAAAATATTTCTACCTGTTGTATGTAAACATTTATGTAAAGACACAGCACTGCTGTCTTAATCTGACATGTTGCTTCTGTTGCTGGTGTGGGTATAAACTACTTCCTACTTTTTGGTCCTTTGAAATCTTGTAATTGCTTGGAAACCATCCTGAAGTCTTGGTTTAGGGAATCTAAACTAGGATTGTATAACTGGGGAGTTCAGGCTATCCCAAATTAGACTTCCATGCCCTATGAAGTATATATTTAAGTCAGGTATAAACCCAGCCTGCCACCAAACAAAGCAAAATATCGAGGTCAGAATACAAAGATTAGAAACAGATTCAAGGTTTATATAAGTCTATTTTATATGACAAAAATGTTATCTAAACTCCATTTGATATAGCAATAAATAATATTAGAACCATTAGATGACACTATGAAAAAATAATTAGAACCTTTTGTAACACCATATACTAAAAATTAATCCCAGAAGCATTGCAAAGTCAAACGCAAAAACCAAAAACATAAAACTATAAGAACATTTAAGTGATATTTAATCTGGAAATAGAGAAGATCTCTCTAAACATACACCAAAGATAGAAATCATAAAAGAATTTTTTGGAGGATTGCACATAGAAACGTTAAATGCCAAAAATCGTAACAAACAAAGTTGAAAGGCAAACTAAAAACCAGGAGAAATTTACAACATAGATGACTGATTATATTTAATGTGTTTCAAAGATAAATAGCTTTGCCAATGGAAAAAAATCCCAATGGAAAATTTGCCAAGGAATGTTATCAGGCAATCCACAAAAGAAAAGATACTAACAGTCAATCAATCTATGAAAACGTGTTTGGCTCATTAGAAAGTATAATGAGATACTATTATTACTTATAAAACTAGCAAAGGGTTTTTTTGTGTGTGCCTTAACAGCATCATCCAATGGTAATAAGAGTATAGCAAAACGAGGACACAACTACAGTCCCAGCAGGTATGCAAAATGATAGATCTTTACTGAAGGAGAAAAATAAATCTACAATAAAAAGGGATTAATTAAATAGACATTAGAACGTAATGAAATACTATGTAACCATTAAAAATGAGATTCTACATATACATACCCACAGCAAAACTAACAACATTTTGCAAGTGAAAGAGCAAAGCACAAAACAATCTTAAAACTGGTCTCATTTTTTTTTTTTCCTTTTTTGTCTTTTTTTCATGACCGGCAACGGATCGCAACCCTCAGTGTGGCGCCCGTACTGGACCGGGACCGACAACGGGATCGCAACCCTCGGTGCTGCGCCCGCACCTCGCTCAGCCAGTGAGCGGCCGGTCTGCATGTGGGATCCGAACCCTCGGCGGGAGCGCCGCCGCACTTCCCAAGCGGCGCACTGTAGCAGTGCGCCACCGGGCCGGCCCAAAACTGGTCTCATTTTTGCACAGAACATATTCACATATTTATATTTCTCAAACCTGCCTTTTCAGAATTTCCTGGAATATTTGATAAAATGTATTCCCAGTTGACCCCAGATCTACTATAGTCTCCAGGAAGGGGATCAGGGAAATTCATGTTTTTTTTGGTTGTTGTTGTTTTTTTTTAAATCAGAGTTCCAGATGATTCTTATATCAGGTAAATTGGAGAAAATGCTGATCTGATCTCCCCCTTCAATGCATATTGAAACTGAAGTTCAGGAAGGCTCTGGTACGTGTCCAAGGTAATAGCTAAATTGTACTCCAGATGAGCAATCCTTTTAGAGAGCAGCAAGCTTATTCAGACCAATACTCTTAGATTAAACTCCAGCAGCCCCCTATTTTCTCTGTCAGACAGGTAACAGAGCTTCTCAACCCCATTGTCTCCCATTCAGTAACGACCTTTCTTTGTTGATAGCAAGCAGAAAGTTTTCCATTTCTACTGTTCCCTAGCAATGTGACATTTTCAAACAGTAGCACAAAACTCTTTAAATAGAAAAGATCCATTTCCATCTATCGTGACTCAGTAACAGCCACAGGATTCTTCTCAAACTTTCCTAAAAATGTCATCTTTGGGCTGGACTCAAGAGGAACATTTCAGCCAAGGAGACACATTTTCCACTCTGTCAGGAATGAGCGAGCATGGGGTTGGAACATAAAGTGTTTTTCAATTCTCAGGAAAGCAATACTTCTCACCAAAACCATGGCAACAACGCTGTGTGGTGCCGCCGGAGCCTGGGACCATTCAGGAGCCTCATTCTACTTGGAGACTGTGCTGGGGCCATCACCTATGCTGATTGGAATAGGCACCCAGCTGCCTGTTGGCTCCAGAAAGTGGGTACCCTACAGGACTGTTGCCATGGAGATTGCTGTGGGCAGTGATTCTGAGCTGTGTCCCTTGTGTTGAGTTACCTAGGGGACAGGTAGCATAAACCATGCCTATGTTCTACTGGCTCTTGATTCTTCACTTAAAAAGAACCCTCCCCCCAATGCCGACCAATAGAGAAATACATTGAAACACAAGGTCTACCATGGCAAAAGTTGTCTTCTTATCCACATAGTTCTGTTTGGAACTTGCACCCATGAGGCAGAACTTGAGGATCTAAAAGCACGTGTTAGAAATCTGCGGCCTCACTTTATGACGCTGAGGCCTTGGATGAGCGATTTATGCCCTCTGGGCATGAGAAGCTACAACGTGGGGATGGCAGGACAGGATTATTGGCAGATTTCAATGGGATGATTTATACAAGAGCTTCAATTCCAGAGACTGGCACTTTTCAATTCTTGGGAGCAATTAGTCCCCTTCAACTTTCTTATCAGGAACTATCAACACCAGAAAGACAGGGAGAAGAAATAAACGAAGGGAACAGGAAGACACAAGAACTGATCTGTGATGAGTTATTGATTCTGCTTCTTCTTTCCAGCCCATCTGCTGCCTTTCCCACCTCATGCTGTGTGTTGTGCTGCCTCTGTGCCTTCAGTCCCCTCTTCCTGGGGATGGTGTAACCTCCCCCCAGGGATCAGTGGCGCTGGACATGGCCAATGTTTAGGGCGGCAAGGACTTTTGAAAACTTACACATTAGTACTCCCACTGCAACCTAAAGCTCCCTTTTCTTCACATTCTGTAACCAGAAGTGAACGACTGGGCTTTCTGCTGAAAAAACCATCATCAGTTCAAAAATGAAGGTATTTGATAACCTTCTATGGTTTAGAAAGTGGTTAACTCCTGAACTGCATCCCAGTAATCCTGTAAAGTCGGTAATTATTATTTATTGTTAATATTAATATTACAACTCATAGACATAGTGACTTACCTAAGGTTACACAGGTTGGCAGAGTCCAAGTTGGGTCTACATTCTTCATTCCCAAAGTTCTTGCTTCATTGTGTTGCCTCCCTTTGGCATCAAGAAAGTCCTGCCCACCAGTGCTGGGCTCGAGAAATGTCACAATGTCCATTAGTCCTGACATTTCTCTCCTCTTCAACCTGAAACTCATAAGAGACGTGCACAAGTATAGCTGCTTCCTCTTCTGGGCACAGGCAAGTGACATCTCTCCAGTTGCAACCCTAGTGGTGTGCAGAGATATTTTAGCTCCCATTCTCAAGTTGGGTACCCAGTCTAGTCCTGGTCCTCTGCTATCCTTGACCCACAAGTTTCTATGCAGTTTTAAATAATCATCACACAGGGGGCTGCTTCTCTAACTGAATAGGGTGCACACCTATTCTATGACTGTAGAATATTAAAGGAGCATATTCCCCTTCCTTTGGGGAGGTAGGTGTTTAGGGTGATGGTAGAACTCACTACTCTGTTCCTGAAGTTCATTTGGAGAAAAAACACGGGTTAGAGTTGTCAAGAAACGTTTATTAAAGAAAAAAAAAGTATATCATTAGTCTAGAATAATTTAAATAGTATAACACTGGGACAAGAACGGTCAGACAGATGAGGAAATCAGAATTGAGAGCCCGAGACTTTTGAGTAAAGAAACAACTTGAGCACAAACCTGTGACTCCCAGTTCTAATGACAATGACCAAATGAATGCATGAGTAGGAAAAAAAAAAAAAAAAAAAAGCTTTGGTTCCAGAAGTTAGAAAAGACTGAAACTCAAATGTCAGAACTGCTGTTGATAAAACATTGGGATGACATGAAAAAGACATCAAGAACTGACTCTCTTTCACCTCCCAAATAGAACAGCATGGCCCTAAAGGAAGTGAAGGGAAAGCTCCATGAATACCTGTCATCGGTGGGTGGCTATAACTGGGAATGGGGAGAAGGCATGGGCCAAAAAGTAGCCCTCCTCTGCTCTGAGTATTTTTAGCTATGGTGGATCAGTAGAGGTTTGCTCAGAGCTCTGGGGACATGAATAGCCACAGCAAGCTGAAAGCAGGACGGTAGGTGCTACTCAGCAAAGCACGAGAAGGCACCCAGGAAGGGGCCTGGCAATAGTGAGGGCAGCTGTGCCCAGGGGGAAAGGCGGTGTCCTGGAGCATAAGGCCCGTGGCAGCCAGGTTTCTGCCTGAAGCATCAGGGCTCTCCCACTTACAGCAGGAGGCAGGCACGGGGGTAGCTGCTCAAGCTTGACCTCTAGCATCGGAGCTTTGCCAGACCTGGAGAAGAAGCCACCCAGGGACAAATTTCACTGCCAAGAGCATCCTGGACTTGGCTCTCTGGTCACTCCATGTAGGTTTGGAGCACTGAACCAGCAGCCAGACTTCCACCTGGGTGAGAGAACAATTACAGCAGCTTCCACAAGATAGGAGCAATGAGGCAAAGGGAAATTGGCATTCCAGCCACACACTGCTGGTGGGAAGAAAATCAGAACAGCCTTTCAGGAGAGCTATTTGTCATATGTACCCAAAGCCTTCAAATTTGGCAATTCCTGTCACCAAATCATTCCACTTCCAGGAGTGTATCTTAAAGTAATTCATAGATATAGCCAAAAATTAACAAGGAAGAATGGCCACTGCTGATTTTAATGGTAAAAAGTTGGAAACAAAATAAATATCCAGTAATGGCCATCTGGTTCAGTGACTTGTGGAATAACCCCCCCCCCCAAATTAAATACTATGAAGCTACTAAAAATTATCTCTTGAAGGAGAGATGATTTTTACACTAGTAAAAATCAGCTAATGAAGGAAAACTTACAATGTAATCTCACATAAACATATAGGAAAAAGGACCTCAACTTCATGAATCAAATGTGAACAAGAGTTATTTCTCTAGTTCAAGATAATGTTTTAGTCTGTTCATGCTGCTATAAAAAAAAAATACCTTAAACTGCATAACATATAAGCCACAGGAATTTACTAGTCACCGCTCTGGAGGCTGGGAAGTCCAAGATCAAGGCATAGGCAGATTTAGTATCTGGTGAGGGCTCCTTCCCTAATTCACAGATGGCATCTTTTCACTGCTTCCTCACATGGTGAAAGGGGCAAGGTACCTGTCTTGGGCCTGTTTTATAAGGGCACCAATCCCATTTATGAGGGTTTAGTCTCATGACCTAATCGCCTCCCAAAAGGCCCCACCTCCTAGTATCATCACCTTGGGGGTTAGGATCTCAGCATGTGAATGTCGGAGGGTACGGGTGACACAAACATTAGCCATAAGCGTACCATAGCAGATAAGGACTCACATTATTTTTTCCCTAGAAGCTTTTCTGTGTTTTGCAGTGTTTCTGCATTGAATGCATATCGTTTTTACTTTCCGCCCCTTTATCCCTTTGTGATACATTTTAGAGGATAGTACATCTCAATCTTCTAGCTTCCTCATTCACTTGTAGCTGTATTCATTCTGATATTCAGCCATCCATATGAGTTTATTTAATGAGCTAAGTTTTACTTTGATCTTCAGTTTAGTATTTTTTTACTTTTTAAATTGTAGTAAAATACATATAACCTAAAATTTACTGTCTTAACTATTTTTAAGTGTGCAGCTCAGTGATCTTAAGTACATTCACATTATTGTGCAGCCATCACTAAGATCTATCCCCAAAACTCTTGTCATCTTGCAAAACTGAAACTCTGCACCCATTAAACACTAACTCCCCATACTCCCTCCCATGAGCCCTTGGAAACCACCATTCTACTTTCTGTCTGTATGAATTTTACTACTCTAGATATGTCATATCAGTGCAATCATATGTGTTTGTACTTTTGTAACTGGCTTATTTCACCAAGCATAATGTCCTTAAGGTTCATCCATGTTGTATCATGTGCCAGAATTTTCTTTCTTTTTAAGGCTGAATAATATTCCATTGTATGTATACCATATTTTGTTTATCCATTCATCCATTGATGCTGAATCAACATTGATGTTGAAGCAACACCAACATCAACTTGGCGTTGGTACCACCTTTTGGATATTATGAATAATGCTGCTGTGGACATGGGTATACATGTATTTCTTTGAGTCCCTACTTTCAATCTTTTGTGTGTATATCTAGAAGTGGGATTGCTGGATCATTTATTAATTCTAGCTTAATTTTTTGAGGAGCCACCATACTGTTTTCCACAGTGGATGTACCATTCCGCTTTCCTATCAACAGTACACAAGGGTTCCCATTTGTCCACATCCTTCCTATCACTTGTTTTCTGTTTTATTGCCAGTAGCCATCCTAATCGGTGAGGTGGTTAGTTTATTATTCTTCTCTCATTAAAACACTCTTGCTTGTCTCTGAGAAAGACCTGTTCTTTTGTTCTCACTGTTACCTTGAATATACGTTCTTTCATTTAGTAAGTTTGGAGTTTTACTCTCACAGTGCAGGTATTCCTTCTAGGTAAGGTGATTCTCCATTGTACCTTCACCTGGTTCCATTGCAGATATCTGTCAGACTGTCTGATGCACAGGTGAGCACAGCCTGCAGAGAAAAGACATGTCACTGACACTTGTGTTTTGGTGATTTCAGGGATCATAAGGGAGGGACAGGATGAGCCAGTGGCTAGTTTCAGGCAGTGAAGGATTTTTGACCCTCTTGGGTATTGTCAACTGTCTGAGACCCACCCTTGAGCTTCCAAAGATGCTAGATTTGTGCTTCCACATGGAGACAGACAGTCCCATCCCCCATAACCAATGCCTGATCCAGCGTGGGGAGGGGTACTGGACATTGTAGAAGTTGACCTCCCACTTTAGTACTCAACTAACAGCCCTGTTAGGTTAAGCCTAGACCCCCTCCTGCTCTTAGGCACGGAGGACTCTTGACACACCTTTCAATTACTCACTTGCATGTCTTGAGATGTAGTTCTCCAATCCTATCCCATATTCTTTTTGTGTCTCATAGATTACTGACAGTTTCAGTCCACTGGGGAATTTCCTTCTTCTTTTCCATTATCTTATTTTCCCTTCCTCTGATTATGTATCTGTCTTCCTTAGGCATTCTGCTAAAACATTTTTGTAGCCACCTGTTTAAAGATGATATCCCAAAGTAATGTCCCAGCCCTGATCTCTCAGTCTTTCTTCAGCCCCATATCTCAATTGCTTATCAGGTACATTATTTATCATTCCTACCAAGATTCCAAAAATTTAGATTATCTAAAATTAAGCTTAGCATTTTTTTCAGACTCCTTTGTCAACTTCATTATAACTTAACTCTAATGCATATAACTCAGAATCCTAAAATATTCCAACTTCTGGGTTAATGTTGCTTAAATTTTGGAAGTCTTGTCTGTCCTTGGGAATCTGATGAATGTTATGGACCCACGTTCCCCCACCCCTAAATGCATATGTGAAGACATAGTTGCCTACATCAAGGAGTTCTTGAATTTCCTACAACATATCCAAAGATCCCAGATTAACAACTCCTTTGACCGGTAGTAATATATGTTTCTCTCCTCACTTATAAAACCAAATTCTTCCAATTCTTTTTGTTCAAAATGTTTTTTATACAAGGAGTTCTTGAATTTCCTACAACATATCCAAAGATCCCAGATTAACAACTCCTTTGACCAGTAGTAATATATGTTTCTCTCCTCACTTATAAAATCAAATTCTTCCAATTCTTTTTGTTCAAAATGTTTTTTATGTTTTTCTCTTTCATTTCCATTTCTACTGCCTTCACCCAGCTCAATCTTAGTCAAACAGCTTAATGTCTAAGGAACTGAACAGCCTCCAAATTGGCTGATTATAACAATGGGAGATCTCTATAAGCTTTTTTCTTTGTTGGGTTAAGATCTATGAAAATGAGAGAGAAAATGACTGGAGATTCATATGTACAGTTGTGGAGATTATCTGATGGAGGACTTGAAAAATAGCTCACTTCCATCACATATTAATGAAATTCACCAATAAAACCATTTGGGCCAGGAGTTTTTTGTATGTGAGGTGGGGAAGGTTTTTGATAATTAATGCAACATATTTAATGCTATTCAGACTTTTTCTTCTTGTATCAATTCTGGTACGTTGTAGTTTTCAAGAAATTTGTCCATTTTATGTAAATTTTTCCATTTATTGACACAAAATTGCTAATATTCTCTGATTACCCTTTTAATGTATAGGGCATATAGTTGTAAACCCATTTTTTATTTCTGATATCAATAAATTTTATTTTTTCTCTTTTTGTCTTGATCAGGCTAGTCAGGGGGTTGTCAATTTTGTTGATCTTTGCAGGAAACCAGCTTTGGCATTGTTAACTCTCTGTACTGCTTGTCTCTTTTCTATTTTAAAGATTTCTGCTCTAATCTTTATTTTTTTACTTCTGCTTACTTTGGACATATCTTTTTATCTTCTTAAGATAGAATTGATCTTAAACCTTTGATTTTGAACTATTGATTTTAAATCTTTCTCCCTTTCTAATATAAGTATTTGAAACACCAAGTTTCTTTCTAATCACTGCCTCAGCTGTATTGCACAAATTGTAATATGTTATGTATTAACTATCATTCAGTCCAAAATATTTTTAATTTCCCATGTGTTTTTTTCTTTTTCTTATAAATTACTTAGATTTTATATATATAATCATATAGAATATATTACTAAACATTTTCCTTAATAGCATTTTGCTTTTTATTTCTAATTAATTCCCATATGATCAGAGAACATACTCTATATACAGAGTTCAGTCCTTTCAAATTTATTGAAACTTGTTTTATGGCCTAGGATATGTAGGTGAATATACCATGTGCACTTGAAAGCAATGTTTATTCTGTAGTTGTTAGTTGTACTGCTCTACAAATATCAATTAAATCAAGATGTATGGTATTGTTCAAATCCTCTATGTCATTAGTGATTTTTTAAATCTAGTTTTATCAAATATTGAGAGAAGAGTCTTAAAATCTCCTCCTACAATTTTGAAATTGTCTATTTATCCCTTTAATTCTGTCCATTATTGTTTCATGTATTTTGAGGCTCTGTTACTAAACACCTATCCATCTACAGTTTCTATGTATTCTGGATGAATTGTCCCTATTATAGTTATAAAATATCCATTTTTTAAAATCTCTTGTAATACTGTGACCTGAAGTCTTTAAACTGATATTGATACAGTAATTCCATCTTTCTTATGCTTACTGTTAGTGTGGTATATCTTTTTACTTTTAACAAATCTGAGTCTGTATATATGAAGCGTGTCTCTTGTAGACAACAAATAATTGAGTATTGCTTTTTATCTTTTAAAATAATCTCTATCTTTTAATTTGAGCATTTCAACCATTAAAATTTAATGTAGTTATTTATGTGGTGGGATTTAGATCTACCATGTTATTATTTGTTTTCTGCGTGTCCTTTCACTTTTTGTTCCTATAGTCCCCCTTTCTTACCTTCTTTTGAATTATTTGAATATTTTTTAGCATTTAATTTTAATGTATTTTTTTAGCTTGTTTTTTTCATTTATTTATTAGATGCTGTAGGGATTACAATATAATTATTAATCTTTCACAGTCTACTTACAGTTGATATCATACCACTATATGTAAAGTGAAGAAACTTTGTAGTTATCAAGGGACCTTTACATTATAGCTGTCATCTGTATTATATCTAAATATCTCAACCACATCACAGGACAAGGTTCAATTTTTCCTCTAAAGAGTTGTATGTATTTTTTTTTAAATAAGATGAAAAAAATCTTTAATATTTATCTAGATAGTTACCATTTTTTGTACTCTTCATTCATTATTGAATATCAAGGTTTCCTTCTGGTACAATTTTCCTTTAGCCTGAGGAATTTCCTTAAGCATTTCTTACAGTGAAAGTCTGCTGGCAGCAGATTATCTTATTTCTCATTTACTTGAAAATACCTTTATTTCACCTTCATTCTTAGAGGACATTTTCTATTCTTAGTTGATATTTTTGTTTTGTTTTGTTCTTTTGTTTATATTTTTTTATCTTCTGGCTTTCATGGTTTCTGAAGAGAAGTCTGTAGTTATTTAAGTCAACATTCCCTTGTACACAATGCATTGTTTTTCCCCACCTAGTTTTAAGATTATCTCTTTTTCTTTTGTTTTCAGTCATCTAAATGTAGTTTTCTTCATGGAAAGAAATGTCTGGTTTGGGGTTTGTTGAACTTTTTGTCTGTAAATCTTTTTCACCAAATTTGGGGAGTTTTTGGCTATTATTTCTCACTCCACCCTCCTTGCGGGTCTCTAATTACCTTGTTAGACTTTTAGATACTGTCACAGAGGTCCCTAAGGCTCTGTCCATTTTTTCCTATATTTTCACTCTCTCTTCTTCAGTTTGATTATCTTCAAGTTTACTGACTCATTATTCTGATATTCTTCTATTAAGCCCATTCAATACATTTTTTTTTACTTTAGATATTGTACTGTTAAGTTTTAATGTTTCCATTGGTTTCTTTTTATGTGTTCTATGTGGCTGCTAAGACGTTCTACCTTTTCATTTATATCAAGTATGCTTTCCTTTACTTCATTAAACATAGTTGAAAATAACTACTTAAAAGTCCCTTTCTGATAATTCCAACATCTGACTCATCTCAAGTTTACCATCCATTTATTGTTGGGGTTTTTTTCCGCTTAGAATGGGTCACATTCCCCTAGCTCTCTGTTTGTAGAGTAATTTTTTATTGTATCCTGGACATTGTGAGTCTTATGTTAATTACAATCCTCTGGAAAACATTGATGTTTTTGTTTTAGCAGATGATTAGTCCAGGTAGATTCAAACTTTAAGCTCTCTCGTCTACATGTACGGAGGTTTAAATCTCAGTTTAATTTTTAGCCTTTGTTACGCTGCTGTGCATCTGTTCCACAGAAATGTCATTAAGGGATCAACCTGCAACTTGTAGGAGTTCGTACACAGAACCAGGGGATCCCCTCTTTCTCCAGCTGTCTCCCCTGCATGATCTGCCCGTCATTCTCTGGTGGTCAGCCATGGTTGTCTGGCACCTCTTCCTGATTCCTCTGGCCAGAAAGATAAGCAGTTTTTTTCTTACTTGGCATTTTAGTTGTCTGTGATCTGCCGCTTTGTGACTATAGGCCATTCTCGGGGCAAAGCCCCTCAAAAGTGAGAAACTCCCTCTCATTATATGTCCCTTCTCCAAATTTGAACTCTCCTCTACCATCTGCCTGATTTTGCTTACTATTCAGAATCTTCAAGAGAGTTATTTTTTATATTTTGTCCAGAGTTACAGTTCTCATTAGTGGGAAGGTTCATCTGAAGCAGAGCTTAAACAACAAAATTCTCTTATCCTTTTTATTTATCCACAACCTAAAACAATTCAGTCTTCTTTGTGGTCCAGTTGTAACATGGAGTCTTATGAGGCTGAGTCAGTGAAACACAGTCTAGCAACCAAAATTTATTAAAAGCAATTCAAACAATATTGGTTTCTCCCAAAGAAGGTTAATTAGAAT
>NW_007727317.1:210184-253607 GCF_000696425.1 Galeopterus variegatus
CCTGCCCCAACGCGTCCATGCACGCGCGCGTGCGCGCGCACACACACACACACACACACACACACACACACAGAGAAATGTCAATAAATTCTAAATATCAGGTTTATTTCTTGACCATAGACAGTAAAAAAATGAAAATTCTTTTAAAAGTTCAAATATTTTAAACCCAACAAGTTGGGAATCAAAACTCCAGCACAAACATACCAACAAACACACCGAAAGTGCTAAAGCATATGCGTAGAAAAAAGCTGGGGAAGACCCATTCCCAAAGTGATTAGCTCTGGGTGGTAAGATTATGGGTAATTTTTAATTTTTCTTGTGTTCTTTCTTATATTTTTGTAGTCTTTATTTTGATTATTTATTTGATGTCCCTTATATCTTCTGTAATAAATAGGGAAAATGTTGGTAATAAAACAATTGGCAGTTAGTGTTATTTGTTTATTTTTAAGTCATGGAGAAATGGAGGCGAGGGGGGAGATACTACATCTGAGGAGCAGCTAAATCAGGGCCTGGAAGATTGATGTTGATCTCAAATTCCCACCAATCCTAGAGCGTGCTCGCACTCAGAACTACAGCTAAAAAGATTGCTCCTCAGCTAAGAGACTGAAAGCCTGCAACCCCTACTATTAATTTATGTTGGAAAATTTAAATGTGCATATTATGGTAAAGGTCCTGAAGCCTGGTTGACCTGGGTTCAAATACTGACTCCACCCTCTCCAGGTGAATGGACATCAGGGTGCTTTAATCTCTCAAACCCCTACTGCTCCATTTGGAAATGTGGGAACAAAAATGCATCCCTCGTTGGAAATTTTGTTGGGCTTTAGTAGAAAAGCATATAAAAAGTGTTTGACATAGTGTGGGGATGTGCTTATATACTCAATAAATGGTAGCTATTTTATTCACACATGAATATTCATCACATAGTAACTCTCATACCCATGTTTATATTAATATGCTATCATATGTTAATTTACAAGGGGTTAAAATAATTTATATGTTATTATAAAATATCATATTGATTCTAAATTAACAACAACCAGGCTCTCATGACTCTCTCTTAAGATTTGCTGCCTAGCTGTTATTGTTTCTGTTTAATTCAGATTGCATCGAAAAATCGTGAAGAGGATTACTGTCACTGTAGAACTTATACTCTATTCTATAAAGAGCTTTATGTATACACATCATCACTAATTTTTTCCCTCTCAAAAAAATGTTTGAGGAAGGCATTATTATCATTCTCATACTCCAGAGAAGGGTGGTTTTTATTCTCGATCTGGTCTTTTTGTGCTTCTGAAGAACGTGCCAGGCCTTGTCTGGATCCCAGCAAGGTTACCACCGGCTGTAAAGATTAGTAAAGACCCGTGGCTGTTTTTCAGGCACTCCTGAAGGTCCAAGTCCTCTTCTGATTGAAAACACTGTTTTGTCTAATAATAAAACTAAAGAGAAGAGCTCTCTGCAGAGAGAACAAAGTTTTGGGAACAGACAGCTAGTACAGCAATCTGCTAAATTATAACATCTTATATTTCCATGGTGTATTAAACTCCCCCTCAACCACCAAAAAAAAATTGACATCAGTTAATATGTTTTTACTGTCCTACCAACTCTGTGCAGCTACAAATCTGGTAGTATAGATGAGGAAACAGGGTCAGAGATATAAAGAAATTGGCCTGAGGTTACCCAGGATTATTTGGAACTAGAGCTCTGGTGTCTGGACTTTCAGAACCAAGCTCGCCACACGGTGCCCCAAAGAACTGTGCAACCCAGGAGAAGCACAAACAGTGCTTTAAGATAGGCACATGCCTGGCATTTAACCCAGTGGCTCTCTCAACAAAATTGTTCCTCTGAATAAAGCTTTCTTCTCCCATAGTAGCCATCCACACATCCACACTGGCTTCAAGTGTGGAAGACCTTGATTAGAAGAGGTGGACATTCAGCAAGTCTAACTCAGTATTGGCTGGAAAAGGCGAGCATAAACTGGCATAGAGATAGCAAAGGCACCCTTTGCTGGGTAGAAATGCCATCCTTTGCAGAGGATGCTGTGCTTAGCACATAGATTAGAACCTGACACTACAGAAAGTCCCAGAGAGAGAAAATGTTCTTCAGTGTTTTACTTGGATGCTTCAAAACCGTGTGTCTAAGTGTAGGGCCAAGATTATTTTCTAATGTTTAAAAATATTTATATATATATATATACATGCATATATACATATGACATATATGTTTAAATATATACAATATGAATAGGTTAAAGTTTTTTTTGTTTTTGTTTTGATGGCTGGTACAGGGATCAAACCTCAGACCTTGGTTTTACTGGCACCTCGGTCTAACCAACTGGGCTAACCAGCCAGCTTAAAGACATGTTTGAGGAGTCTCTTTGCAGTGTTACATATGCTACAGAAAAATTGAGGGGAAAAACTGAAATGTACAACAAAAGAAACTGTTTAAATACATTGAAAATGAAATATCAAATATACATTAAGTATGATGCTTTCAAAGACACAAAGATGCTTGTGCAAGAGGAAGGTCTCAAAATTGCGCATATGATGCAATCCCAGTTCTTGAGAAACTGTAAGGTAGATACCTTTTTATACGCATGTACATGCAGGTGAATCAGAAGAAAAGAAGGCAAAGTATTAGCAGGTGCTGCTTATCCCCGAAGGCCTGTATTACCACTAATTTCACTTTCCATCCTGAAACTGTTACACATTTTTCAAAGTTTCTATAATAAACATGTATTTGTTTTATATTCAGAAAAGGCAATATCCCAATATGCTCTAAATGCTAGTACGGTATATACCACAAGCTTAACTTGGGATTTGAAAAGAACTTAAATCTATATTCACGGCCTACAGCCACATGCAATGCAGAATCTCTTAATCTGGGGAGAACTTCACCCTCTTAAAACACATCCTATGGTTCAAACTCTAGTTCCCCTTCATTTCCAGTTCTCATACAGCTCTTCAGTGGGTGCCTATGTTAACCTCGTAAACATTTGTGCAGTGATTTATCACTGCTTAGGGGGACTTCGTTTAACCATCATAATTACCCACTGAGGTGGGTATAGTGATGTTTGCCTTACAGGGATGGGAAGAGGAAGTACAGAAAGGGTTCATGGGCGGCCCAAATTCATACACACAGAACGTGGTAGAGCAGGACTTGAACTCAGATTTCCTGGCACCAGATCCTGTGTCCTCTCTCAGTGAATGGAAGGACACGGGAGGCATAAATCAGAGTCCCTTTTTCTCAAGGACCTCCCCCAGCAATAGCTTTCAAGGAAAACAGGTCAGATGGCAGCCCTGGTGCCCTGCAGCCCCCCCGCAGCCGGGCGTGCGCACGCTGTCTGCTTAATTCACTCGTGGCTGGCCGCCACCGAACACATAAACAAGCTGGGAAAGCCTCTGAGAGGAATCTTAGTGCCCAAATGGAGCAATCTGTCTTCTGAAAATATTGTTTGAAATTGTTTATGTCAGTTGCCGAGTTTCTGTTCTGTACTTCAGGGACCTGTTTGTGATGGAAGAAAAAATTCCCTGCAGCTGAACGGCCATCCTCGTTGAACAGTTGTGGTGACAGGGTGACCTGCTGCTTGCTCGTCCTCCCCGACATAGGGAGGCATTTGATGAGGTTCACCACAGCCCCAAAAGCGTACCCAAAAGTTGTCTGGTGCTCACTCATTGCTGGTGGTTGCTCTGAGCATGTGACATGTGCTAACTGATTTCACCCTCACCTCAATGCTGTGAGGGGGTACTATTGTCACAGCCCCCGTTTCATAGGTGAAGAAGCTGGTGTGCCCAGCAGTTAAGGAACCATTGCAAGATCCATGTCCAGTAAATGGAAAAGCTGGGACTCGAACTCATGCCCTCTTGGCTGGAGCCTATGCTTTCAACTACTAACTACCCTGTACAGCTACTCACGGGCACCTAAACTGGCCAGCACTGGCTGAAGCCGTCTGACCTTCCATCCAGCCCTACCAGAGAGCATGCACATGGTGACTCTGCCCCCAGCGACATTGTAAGTCCCAAGGCACTTCCACTTGAGGCTCTTGCTCCTTGTCCCTCTAGTGTCTTGAGAAATTTTGACATGAAAGGCTTAAGCTCACAAACCTGGCAGCTTTGTGAGTGACGGAGAATTCCTTTTGAGGCATGAATTAGTCTTCTTCAAATGTTTTGACAAACTGAGAGTGTGGTGCTTAGGGAAAGAATAGCTTCACAGTGTTTGTGTGAACAGACATCTTTCTCAAACAACTTGAGCCCCTGCGTGAGGCTTGATCATTGAAATAACTGCATGTCCACTCTGAGTCGCAGCTCTCTGGCTTTCGGTATCCTCATGGCTCTGACCCTCCAGATGCCTGACTCTGGAACCTGCCCTGAATTAATGTCTCTCAATCTCCTTAAAAGAAGCAGAGTCAGGACATCCCCAAGATAAAGAAAGAATGCCTGGTCTCTGCCTCTGCCTGCACACGTGCTTGTCTGTGAGGGCAACTATGCCAGCCTAGCACCCCCAGGCTTGCCTCGTCCCTTGAGACCATTGAAGGCTATACTCGTGAGCTGGTCACTATTTCCACCTCCTGTTCTCTGAGTACTCCCAGCAGTACAGGGTAGACAGTCAGGCCTATGTCTTTCTTGGTCACTGAGCTCTTGGCCATACAACAGCATGCAGCGCAACATTTGGCCAGGGAACAGTTTATTACTGGTACCAAGAATCAGCTGAGAAGGAGCAGAGTGTGCTCAGGCATCAGTGCCACACACAAAACTAATCCCTGGCTCTCAGGCTTGTTTGGGAAACATGGCCAGAACTGGGGCAGGAGCATCACAGGTAACATGGCCTGTCGTTTTACATCCTCCCAGCTTTATATCATCCACCCCATCTTCTTTTTACCAGGCAACTCGATGCCTCTGTACCACAAAGAAGAACACGTCAGACCCACAAGTGACACATGCTTTTGGTATGGAACAGTGGCTTTGTCCCAGAGTCAGATAACATCAGGTAGAGGAAAGGTGGGTCACCCATAGGGTGAGAAAAGGAGAGTTATATCTATGATATGTGTCCTGCAATATCAGCTTTCAGTTCTGGAGGGGACCTGAAGGCTCCAGTGGTGGTCCTGCTCGTTACTTTCAGGGAAAGCATCCATCCATCAGCCAACAGCTTTCCCAAAGTCCTGTGCCTGAAAGTGCCATTGAAGGCAATAATGTCAAGGTCCGGGGTTGTATATGAAGCTGCATTTAGCTAAATCCAGGGTAGGATTCAACAAAAAGGGGAAGGGTCAAGGACTCAATTATGGACAGGTACTACTGCCTTTACTAAGGGGAGAGTCTTCAGTTGGCTAATTCTACAGTATGTCCAGGACTTGCAATCTTTATCCCGCACTGTAGAGAGAGGACACAACATAAACAGCCATCCAAGTTGCTTTCCGTGACCTGCTTATCCCAGGCTCCTAAGTGTGCTGATGCTATGTGTGTCATGTCAGGTGTGTACGTTTTGGCCACCATTACAAACTCTAGGAGTCCTCCACACACCTAGGAGTCTTTGACTGGTAGAACAGATTTGAACGTAGATCTCAACACTTTACTTGGTTGTGCTGACAGTTTTCTGCCACCATCGGATGCCCCTCTAATCATAGGGAACCTCTTTGCAAATAATAGAGAATCAAATAATAGAAATCTCAAACAAGCTTTAAACAAAAAGAAACACTTTTGGTGAGGATCTGGGGGTGTCTCATGGAACTCAGCAACAGGAATGTGGTTGGGACTTGGGGGGAAATAAGCTGGAATGGAAGATTTGGACACCTTCGGGCCACTTTCGTCTGTGCTCCATCTTTTCCTCAATACTTACCAGCTTTGCTGTTCAGTCCACTGGGTTGAAAGTGGCCACCCCCAACCACTGCTGCATTTGTTCTCTCTCAGTCTCATTTCCACAATTCCCAGGAAAAGGCCCAATCTGGCTGGGTGGATGCCCAGTCTCAGAACAAAAATTGTGAGTGGGAAGAGAGAGCCCACCCCATGGGAACATGTTAGTTACACAAAAACCACACAGATAGCCGAAGAGAAAGGCATTTCTAGGAAACTCAGTGGAAAACCATTATAGCAGAGAATCAAAGCGAGATGTCACTTGCTTCCATCTTTTCTTTTATGCCTCACTCTGCCAGTAATTTTACTGTCAGTATCTCCCTCTCTCCTTCTCCAGGTCTTTAGGAAGTGAAAATTACTCCTACACATGCATGTGCGAGTGCACACACACATACACACACCACACACATACACGCACACACACGAGTTGTTAACTGGAACTGGAAGAAAGCAAAGTAAGTGCTGTGGGCTTAACAACACCATTTATTTCATTGTTTAAGTTCCCTGGAGAAAAGACCAGAAACAACATTTCTAATTCCCACATTATATGAAGCTTCCCTTTTACAGCATCCCACAATCGTGATTATTTGTTTAACGTCTTTTCCTTCTCCCGTGACTGTGAGCCTTACACAGGCAGAGCCTTGACAGATTTATTTACAGCTGGATCCCTTATGTCTAAAACAGCATCTGGACATAGAGCAAGTGATCAATACACAGTAAATGAATGAAATCCATGAACAAGTGGATGAATGATGTTAGTGTGTTCACCTGCCTTTCGAGTTCCCAAATGAAAGCATGACTTCACAGGCTCCCGGCAGCCCTACTAATTTTGCTACCAGTAATCATAGTAACAGTTCCTTATTTTGTTTCAAAAGGTTGATCAAAGAGATTGCCACATCAGCTTGATTCACGTCTGTCTCTCTCTCTTTCTGTCTCCTCTCTCTCCATCTTTCCTTCATTTATTATTAAGACATAGTAATTCTTCTTTTCCACTTGTTTCTCAAACCTGTTCTCTCCTCATCCGCAAGTGGACCTTCTTGCCTTTTCCATGGATCATGCTGGCAGTCTACAAATCAGCCCTGTCTCTCCCAGGCACATCAGCAACAAATTAGCCATCCTAAAAGTGTCGATGCTGCCGTATTCCTCTGCTGCTCAGAAAATGACAGTACTGCCCTCTCTCTACAAGATACAGTCCACAACACTTCAGTGTATCATTCAGGTCCTCTGTACATGAATCCCCACCACTTTGCCCAGTATTATCTCCTAACACTCTACAACACTCCCTTTTCTTGAACAAGACAGTGTCCCAGAGCACGCTATCTATTTTGTGGAGCCCAATGCAAAATAACAATGCAGGGCCCCTTGTCCAAAAACAATTAAGAATTTCAAGCTGGTGCCAGCATAGCATTAAACCGAGCACAGGGCCCTTCTAAAAATGGGGATCTGTGACAGCACAGGCCATATGCTGATCAAGCCAGCCCTGGCCAAGACATGCCATGTTTATTCCAGATTCAAGTTTTTATGCACATTATTCCACTGGTCAAGAATGCCTTTTATCATCTTATGCATAAGATTCTCACTTGAAAGTTCAAAGGTCCAGTTCTTTTGACCTCCGTAGCCTTCTATGTGTATGTATTCTTCAATTAGGCGCTGCCTAGCACTTTATTTATCTAGCCCAAGTGTGTGTGTTTTCTCTGCCCCACTAGACTATTAGTGCCTTGAATTACTTGGTATCAATCTCAGTGTCTAGAGATGCCTCAGCAAATAGCAAGGAGTTGTTAAATACTTTTCTTCGAGAAGCTGAATTGGTAAATACATGCATGAATGCATATCACCAGGTCGCTTTGAGATCTTGCATTTCACATTTGACCTCTTAGAACACTTGGTGGGGCTTTACAATCTTGCAGCCCTTTCTTGTACTTTGAACCCCACACTAAGAATTATTATGAGAAATGGTCATCTCACCGGGGAAAACTCTGGATATTAAGAGAAATCCCAGAGTCCTGAATTTGGAGGCTTACAAAGAAAGACCTTGGTCAAAAATAAAGCCAAGTGTCATGAAATGTCAGCCCTCCAAGGAGCCTTTGAAATCATCAGCTCGTCTCGTTTGCTTTATGGAGAAGAATGACGCTGGAGAGACGATGTGTCTTGACCAAGGTCACAGCTGTTTTAGTGGCAGCAATGGAGCCTGGTCTCCCAAGCTGTTGCGAGATGTGCAAAGCACATCCCACTGATAAATTGAGTCAGACAGAACTTTGGGGACCTTCTCATCACTACTCATAGGTATTTTGCCTTGTGTGCAACGCAGAAATCGAATATAGATGCAGCTTATCTTTTTAAAAATATATATACAATTCACTGTGATTTTCTACAAAATTCTGGAATTTGGCATGTAACCATCCAACATTCAAATTGTAGAAGCGGTTTACGTTTGGACATAGGGCTTGTCATAGATGCAGAACACAGAAAAGCATATAGTGACGAGAGTGCAGGCAGCATTCTGGGTCTGATGGAACGATGGCTCCTGTGGTTGCCAAGGGGTGCCGGTTGCTAAGCAGGGTAGAGAAGAGTCTTGCAGCAGCCAGGAGCCCACAGGAGGAAGGTGCTGCTGCAGTAGAAAAAGCTCACCAGCACCTGCTCGTGTGAAAGGAGGATTCTCTCTGCTGCTGTCGCTAAGGGAGCTGGCTCTCTCCTGGGACTGGGAGCTTTCCAGGGCTCTGGGGCCTTCCCTCTTCTGCAAGGAAGGTTCAAAGGACCAAGATGGGTTGGGGGACAGAGTTATGTTGGTGCAATGGCACTGTAACCTACCCCACTCTTTGCTCCTGAATAAAGTCACTCATCTGTTCCAAAGCAATATCTCTTAGGAGGTCTGAAATTTTTGAACCAAATAATAAAAATAGCATATTTAAGTTGGAAAGGATTTAGGGGGTCAGCCAACACAATAATTTTAAAACTTTGCTCCACAAAGCCTTGATATTTCATGAGAAGTTCTGCTTTTATTGTTTACCTCCATGCTGATTTTTTTCCTTCCATGTAAGATTTTAGTTTAAAAAATGTATATTTTCAGTGCTTTATAATAAGTTTAAAAGCACCTAATTCTAACCTAGTCTTTCCTTTCATGGGTAAGGAGACTGGAGCCCAAAGAGATGAATTTCTTGTATAATTATTTTAAAGTGTTGTTAGAAGAATACACGTGGGTTTACTCAATAAAATCGGGGGAGTTATTTTTGTTTTCACACATAATCAAAGCAGAGCCATTCCTAGAGGGACTAGAATTCATGGAACTCTGAGAAGAAAGACACAATGGTGGCTCTGTAGATGACGGATATCTGGTTGGTACAGTGAGTGCACATCTTTTATTTTCTTTATCAGTTACTCTTTTTTTGTAATTTCACATTTTCCCCCTAAAGATTACTTATTACATATATAATAAATATAAATTACTTTATGACTTTGGTAAGGCTTAAATACACAATAACTTATAAGTCAGAAAAATATATATATTGTCAGAATATGCACTCTAGTGTTCCTTTAGAAAATATGACCATTCTTAGAGGCTGTAGAAGTTGTGGCAAGTGGACTACACAGTCAAGCCAGTCAAGGCTAAGAATGTACTTAAGATAAATGGAAGAGTTGGATAGGAAACAAAGAAACAAAGAGTTGAGTGGAGGTAAGGTAGAAATAAATCAACTAAATATAATGATGTTAAGAAAGCAGTGAATGCATTACCTGCACTCCCATGTTTATCACAGCTCTATTTACAATAGCCAGGATACGGAACCAACCTAAATGTCCATCGACAGATCAGTGGATAAGGAAAATGGGGTATGTTTATGCAATGGAATACTACTCAGCCATAAACAAATAATGAAATTCTGCCATTTGCAGCAATATGGATAAGCTTGGAGAAAATTATGTTAATTGAAATAAGTCAGGCACAGAAAGAGAAACACCACATCTTCATTCATAAATGGGAGCTAAAAAGATATACAAATAAATATCTTTGGTCACAATAATCAACCACATTGTATATTGACAAAATTTAAAAATAAATAAATAAATACATACATACATTTGCAGGGAAAAGAAGACAATCATTTTAAAGGCTCAATCAATATTAGATTATGAGGGGACAAAACTAGAAGCAAGGAAACCAATTAGGAGGATATTGCAACAATCCAGGGGAAAGATGAAGGCTTTATGTATTCAAATCCTGTAATTTGGGGCTATGGTATGTCCTATAGCTGTAATCCTAGAGATCCAGCTGATAGTTGAGAAGCCCTGTCATTTACTATATTTTTAAAATCACCCCTTAGTTTTCTTTTTCTACAAGGTGTTGAGGGACAATGGAGACCTTGGCACATTTGAGAATTGGCAAAGATTCCAGCCACATAGTTCCAGGATTAAGACCACTCCTTCATGATCTACGAGGTTACACGACATGCCATGCAGATGACGTTTGCAAAGGAAACTGACCACCAGAACTCTTACTAGTTCTCAACCAATGACAGACATGCCACCACTTTTACTAGCTATGTGGAGATGGACAAGTTACTTAACCCCCTGAATCTAATTTAAAATAATAAATAAAAATAAAATAAAAAGATATACAAATAAATAAAAAAGAAAGAAAGATACAACAATCACAATAATACACTGAACTTCCAAAAGGAGAGAATAGAACTGAGGTTACCAGAGGTAGGACAGGGGAAGGGGACGGGGGTAAGGGAGGAATTGGTAAAGGCCCACAAAAAGTGATTAGATTGTGTAATGCTGAATACACTAATTATCCTGATTTGAGCATCACGTATTGCACACAGGTGTTGATATACAACTGTGTACCCCACAGAGATGCACAGTCAACCACGTTTCAATAAAAAAAAAAAAGATTATACTTTCTATAGAATTCCTTGTAACCAGATCAACCCAGCACTGTTGATAAAGGCCATGCCCTTCAAGAGGTAGAAATCTTTTCTTTTTCTTTTTTTAAAATATAGTGCTGGAACCTCTTAGTTAGGCTCCCTCAAAAAAAAAAAAAAAGAAAGAAAGAAAGCAGTGTATCCATGGCAACATGGGAGAAGAAATGGCTGAGGACGATGCTCTTGGCAATGATTTATTTGTATGGGTAAAATAGAAACGTAACACAAAGATTCCAGTAACTTCTTTGTAATTCATTGAATGATAAAACTTCACGAGCCCGTGTAGTATACGGAATGCAAAATGAATAAGAACTAGCAATTGCAAATGAGTTGGGAAACACTGAGATGCCTGGTATTATTGTTTGGGGACAACAATACTGCTGAAAGCACTGGAAAGTCTCCTAGACCCAGTGAAGGAAGAGGCAGCTGTTCTCTACCTCGAATGACAAAGGAGACTTCTGGATTTCAGTCAGACCGCCCAGCTCTGTCAGTACAACCCAAACCCAAGTACGGATAGGGCATCATCCTGCTTATTAGAGCAGAATAAATAGCTTATATGAATAATTCTGGCCCCAGTTTGCTGCCTCCAAATTAGCTAAACAGTTGAGCAAATAACCAGATTTTTTCTGAAATTCTTATAGGAAATCTTTTCATGTAAAAGTAAATTTTATTTCTTTTTTTCTTCCTTCCTTCCTTCCATCTGAATCAGCACCTACCTCTCGGTTGGGCCCAGGGAGACTGTTCACAATGTGGGCAAATCTGGAGTTCTGCCAGGACACTAGGCCACTCTCTTATTTCCTTCCTGGGGCAAGGACCTAGTGCGCCCCTGGTTTAATCCATCTTTCATTTTCTATAAAATACACATGAATTAATAGCCATCGGTGGAATAGGCTCTCTCTCTCTGTCTCTGTCTCTCTCTCTCCCCCCCCCTCTCTCTCTCTCTTTTTCTCTCTCTCTCTCACACACACACTATCTTATAATAAAAATATTAAACCTTTTTTTCTATCCTCATCTTCCTATTACTTCCTCTTTCTACCTTCCCCCATCCTTTCTTTCTCTTCTTTTGTCTGCCTCCCTTTTCTCTAAAATCTCAGTACCTTCAGAATTGATTTATATTCAGATTTAATCAGAATAAAATATTTCTACCTGTTGTATGTAAACATTTATGTAAAGACACAGCACTGCTGTCTTAATCTGACATGTTGCTTCTGTTGCTGGTGTGGGTATAAACTACTTCCTACTTTTTGGTCCTTTGAAATCTTGTAATTGCTTGGAAACCATCCTGAAGTCTTGGTTTAGGGAATCTAAACTAGGATTGTATAACTGGGGAGTTCAGGCTATCCCAAATTAGACTTCCATGCCCTATGAAGTATATATTTAAGTCAGGTATAAACCCAGCCTGCCACCAAACAAAGCAAAATATCGAGGTCAGAATACAAAGATTAGAAACAGATTCAAGGTTTATATAAGTCTATTTTATATGACAAAAATGTTATCTAAACTCCATTTGATATAGCAATAAATAATATTAGAACCATTAGATGACACTATGAAAAAATAATTAGAACCTTTTGTAACACCATATACTAAAAATTAATCCCAGAAGCATTGCAAAGTCAAACGCAAAAACCAAAAACATAAAACTATAAGAACATTTAAGTGATATTTAATCTGGAAATAGAGAAGATCTCTCTAAACATACACCAAAGATAGAAATCATAAAAGAATTTTTTGGAGGATTGCACATAGAAACGTTAAATGCCAAAAATCGTAACAAACAAAGTTGAAAGGCAAACTAAAAACCAGGAGAAATTTACAACATAGATGACTGATTATATTTAATGTGTTTCAAAGATAAATAGCTTTGCCAATGGAAAAAAATCCCAATGGAAAATTTGCCAAGGAATGTTATCAGGCAATCCACAAAAGAAAAGATACTAACAGTCAATCAATCTATGAAAACGTGTTTGGCTCATTAGAAAGTATAATGAGATACTATTATTACTTATAAAACTAGCAAAGGGTTTTTTTGTGTGTGCCTTAACAGCATCATCCAATGGTAATAAGAGTATAGCAAAACGAGGACACAACTACAGTCCCAGCAGGTATGCAAAATGATAGATCTTTACTGAAGGAGAAAAATAAATCTACAATAAAAAGGGATTAATTAAATAGACATTAGAACGTAATGAAATACTATGTAACCATTAAAAATGAGATTCTACATATACATACCCACAGCAAAACTAACAACATTTTGCAAGTGAAAGAGCAAAGCACAAAACAATCTTAAAACTGGTCTCAT
The DNA here is from genome assembly GCF_000696425.1 of Galeopterus variegatus. NCBI lineage: Eukaryota > Metazoa > Chordata > Mammalia > Dermoptera > Cynocephalidae > Galeopterus > Galeopterus variegatus. The sequence continues at coordinate 223,252 of NW_007727317.1, forward strand.
TTTTTTTTTTTCCTTTTTTGTCTTTTTTTCATGACCGGCAACGGATCGCAACCCTCAGTGTGGCGCCCGTACTGGACCGGGACCGACAACGGGATCGCAACCCTCGGTGCTGCGCCCGCACCTCGCTCAGCCAGTGAGCGGCCGGTCTGCATGTGGGATCCGAACCCTCGGTGGGAGCGCCGCCGCACTTCCCAAGCGGCGCACTGTAGCAGTGCGCCACCGGGCCGGCCCAAAACTGGTCTCATTTTTGCACAGAACATATTCACATATTTATATTTCTCAAACCTGCCTTTTCAGAATTTCCTGGAATATTTGATAAAATGTATTCCCAGTTGACCCCAGATCTACTATAGTCTCCAGGAAGGGGATCAGGGAAATTCATGTTTTTTTTGGTTGTTGTTGTTTTTTTTTAAATCAGAGTTCCAGATGATTCTTATATCAGGTAAATTGGAGAAAATGCTGATCTGATCTCCCCCTTCAATGCATATTGAAACTGAAGTTCAGGAAGGCTCTGGTACGTGTCCAAGGTAATAGCTAAATTGTACTCCAGATGAGCAATCCTTTTAGAGAGCAGCAAGCTTATTCAGACCAATACTCTTAGATTAAACTCCAGCAGCCCCCTATTTTCTCTGTCAGACAGGTAACAGAGCTTCTCAACCCCATTGTCTCCCATTCAGTAACGACCTTTCTTTGTTGATAGCAAGCAGAAAGTTTTCCATTTCTACTGTTCCCTAGCAATGTGACATTTTCAAACAGTAGCACAAAACTCTTTAAATAGAAAAGATCCATTTCCATCTATCGTGACTCAGTAACAGCCACAGGATTCTTCTCAAACTTTCCTAAAAATGTCATCTTTGGGCTGGACTCAAGAGGAACATTTCAGCCAAGGAGACACATTTTCCACTCTGTCAGGAATGAGCGAGCATGGGGTTGGAACATAAAGTGTTTTTCAATTCTCAGGAAAGCAATACTTCTCACCAAAACCATGGCAACAACGCTGTGTGGTGCCGCCGGAGCCTGGGACCATTCAGGAGCCTCATTCTACTTGGAGACTGTGCTGGGGCCATCACCTATGCTGATTGGAATAGGCACCCAGCTGCCTGTTGGCTCCAGAAAGTGGGTACCCTACAGGACTGTTGCCATGGAGATTGCTGTGGGCAGTGATTCTGAGCTGTGTCCCTTGTGTTGAGTTACCTAGGGGACAGGTAGCATAAACCATGCCTATGTTCTACTGGCTCTTGATTCTTCACTTAAAAAGAACCCTCCCCCCAATGCCGACCAATAGAGAAATACATTGAAACACAAGGTCTACCATGGCAAAAGTTGTCTTCTTATCCACATAGTTCTGTTTGGAACTTGCACCCATGAGGCAGAACTTGAGGATCTAAAAGCACGTGTTAGAAATCTGCGGCCTCACTTTATGACGCTGAGGCCTTGGATGAGCGATTTATGCCCTCTGGGCATGAGAAGCTACAACGTGGGGATGGCAGGACAGGATTATTGGCAGATTTCAATGGGATGATTTATACAAGAGCTTCAATTCCAGAGACTGGCACTTTTCAATTCTTGGGAGCAATTAGTCCCCTTCAACTTTCTTATCAGGAACTATCAACACCAGAAAGACAGGGAGAAGAAATAAACGAAGGGAACAGGAAGACACAAGAACTGATCTGTGATGAGTTATTGATTCTGCTTCTTCTTTCCAGCCCATCTGCTGCCTTTCCCACCTCATGCTGTGTGTTGTGCTGCCTCTGTGCCTTCAGTCCCCTCTTCCTGGGGATGGTGTAACCTCCCCCCAGGGATCAGTGGCGCTGGACATGGCCAATGTTTAGGGCGGCAAGGACTTTTGAAAACTTACACATTAGTACTCCCACTGCAACCTAAAGCTCCCTTTTCTTCACATTCTGTAACCAGAAGTGAACGACTGGGCTTTCTGCTGAAAAAACCATCATCAGTTCAAAAATGAAGGTATTTGATAACCTTCTATGGTTTAGAAAGTGGTTAACTCCTGAACTGCATCCCAGTAATCCTGTAAAGTCGGTAATTATTATTTATTGTTAATATTAATATTACAACTCATAGACATAGTGACTTACCTAAGGTTACACAGGTTGGCAGAGTCCAAGTTGGGTCTACATTCTTCATTCCCAAAGTTCTTGCTTCATTGTGTTGCCTCCCTTTGGCATCAAGAAAGTCCTGCCCACCAGTGCTGGGCTCGAGAAATGTCACAATGTCCATTAGTCCTGACATTTCTCTCCTCTTCAACCTGAAACTCATAAGAGACGTGCACAAGTATAGCTGCTTCCTCTTCTGGGCACAGGCAAGTGACATCTCTCCAGTTGCAACCCTAGTGGTGTGCAGAGATATTTTAGCTCCCATTCTCAAGTTGGGTACCCAGTCTAGTCCTGGTCCTCTGCTATCCTTGACCCACAAGTTTCTATGCAGTTTTAAATAATCATCACACAGGGGGCTGCTTCTCTAACTGAATAGGGTGCACACCTATTCTATGACTGTAGAATATTAAAGGAGCATATTCCCCTTCCTTTGGGGAGGTAGGTGTTTAGGGTGATGGTAGAACTCACTACTCTGTTCCTGAAGTTCATTTGGAGAAAAAACACGGGTTAGAGTTGTCAAGAAACGTTTATTAAAGAAAAAAAAAGTATATCATTAGTCTAGAATAATTTAAATAGTATAACACTGGGACAAGAACGGTCAGACAGATGAGGAAATCAGAATTGAGAGCCCGAGACTTTTGAGTAAAGAAACAACTTGAGCACAAACCTGTGACTCCCAGTTCTAATGACAATGACCAAATGAATGCATGAGTAGGAAAAAAAAAAAAAAAAAAAAAGCTTTGGTTCCAGAAGTTAGAAAAGACTGAAACTCAAATGTCAGAACTGCTGTTGATAAAACATTGGGATGACATGAAAAAGACATCAAGAACTGACTCTCTTTCACCTCCCAAATAGAACAGCATGGCCCTAAAGGAAGTGAAGGGAAAGCTCCATGAATACCTGTCATCGGTGGGTGGCTATAACTGGGAATGGGGAGAAGGCATGGGCCAAAAAGTAGCCCTCCTCTGCTCTGAGTATTTTTAGCTATGGTGGATCAGTAGAGGTTTGCTCAGAGCTCTGGGGACATGAATAGCCACAGCAAGCTGAAAGCAGGACGGTAGGTGCTACTCAGCAAAGCACGAGAAGGCACCCAGGAAGGGGCCTGGCAATAGTGAGGGCAGCTGTGCCCAGGGGGAAAGGCGGTGTCCTGGAGCATAAGGCCCGTGGCAGCCAGGTTTCTGCCTGAAGCATCAGGGCTCTCCCACTTACAGCAGGAGGCAGGCACGGGGGTAGCTGCTCAAGCTTGACCTCTAGCATCGGAGCTTTGCCAGACCTGGAGAAGAAGCCACCCAGGGACAAATTTCACTGCCAAGAGCATCCTGGACTTGGCTCTCTGGTCACTCCATGTAGGTTTGGAGCACTGAACCAGCAGCCAGACTTCCACCTGGGTGAGAGAACAATTACAGCAGCTTCCACAAGATAGGAGCAATGAGGCAAAGGGAAATTGGCATTCCAGCCACACACTGCTGGTGGGAAGAAAATCAGAACAGCCTTTCAGGAGAGCTATTTGTCATATGTACCCAAAGCCTTCAAATTTGGCAATTCCTGTCACCAAATCATTCCACTTCCAGGAGTGTATCTTAAAGTAATTCATAGATATAGCCAAAAATTAACAAGGAAGAATGGCCACTGCTGATTTTAATGGTAAAAAGTTGGAAACAAAATAAATATCCAGTAATGGCCATCTGGTTCAGTGACTTGTGGAATAACCCCCCCCCCCAAATTAAATACTATGAAGCTACTAAAAATTATCTCTTGAAGGAGAGATGATTTTTACACTAGTAAAAATCAGCTAATGAAGGAAAACTTACAATGTAATCTCACATAAACATATAGGAAAAAGGACCTCAACTTCATGAATCAAATGTGAACAAGAGTTATTTCTCTAGTTCAAGATAATGTTTTAGTCTGTTCATGCTGCTATAAAAAAAAAATACCTTAAACTGCATAACATATAAGCCACAGGAATTTACTAGTCACCGCTCTGGAGGCTGGGAAGTCCAAGATCAAGGCATAGGCAGATTTAGTATCTGGTGAGGGCTCCTTCCCTAATTCACAGATGGCATCTTTTCACTGCTTCCTCACATGGTGAAAGGGGCAAGGTACCTGTCTTGGGCCTGTTTTATAAGGGCACCAATCCCATTTATGAGGGTTTAGTCTCATGACCTAATCGCCTCCCAAAAGGCCCCACCTCCTAGTATCATCACCTTGGGGGTTAGGATCTCAGCATGTGAATGTCGGAGGGTACGGGTGACACAAACATTAGCCATAAGCGTACCATAGCAGATAAGGACTCACATTATTTTTTCCCTAGAAGCTTTTCTGTGTTTTGCAGTGTTTCTGCATTGAATGCATATCGTTTTTACTTTCCGCCCCTTTATCCCTTTGTGATACATTTTAGAGGATAGTACATCTCAATCTTCTAGCTTCCTCATTCACTTGTAGCTGTATTCATTCTGATATTCAGCCATCCATATGAGTTTATTTAATGAGCTAAGTTTTACTTTGATCTTCAGTTTAGTATTTTTTTACTTTTTAAATTGTAGTAAAATACATATAACCTAAAATTTACTGTCTTAACTATTTTTAAGTGTGCAGCTCAGTGATCTTAAGTACATTCACATTATTGTGCAGCCATCACTAAGATCTATCCCCAAAACTCTTGTCATCTTGCAAAACTGAAACTCTGCACCCATTAAACACTAACTCCCCATACTCCCTCCCATGAGCCCTTGGAAACCACCATTCTACTTTCTGTCTGTATGAATTTTACTACTCTAGATATGTCATATCAGTGCAATCATATGTGTTTGTACTTTTGTAACTGGCTTATTTCACCAAGCATAATGTCCTTAAGGTTCATCCATGTTGTATCATGTGCCAGAATTTTCTTTCTTTTTAAGGCTGAATAATATTCCATTGTATGTATACCATATTTTGTTTATCCATTCATCCATTGATGCTGAATCAACATTGATGTTGAAGCAACACCAACATCAACTTGGCGTTGGTACCACCTTTTGGATATTATGAATAATGCTGCTGTGGACATGGGTATACATGTATTTCTTTGAGTCCCTACTTTCAATCTTTTGTGTGTATATCTAGAAGTGGGATTGCTGGATCATTTATTAATTCTAGCTTAATTTTTTGAGGAGCCACCATACTGTTTTCCACAGTGGATGTACCATTCCGCTTTCCTATCAACAGTACACAAGGGTTCCCATTTGTCCACATCCTTCCTATCACTTGTTTTCTGTTTTATTGCCAGTAGCCATCCTAATCGGTGAGGTGGTTAGTTTATTATTCTTCTCTCATTAAAACACTCTTGCTTGTCTCTGAGAAAGACCTGTTCTTTTGTTCTCACTGTTACCTTGAATATACGTTCTTTCATTTAGTAAGTTTGGAGTTTTACTCTCACAGTGCAGGTATTCCTTCTAGGTAAGGTGATTCTCCATTGTACCTTCACCTGGTTCCATTGCAGATATCTGTCAGACTGTCTGATGCACAGGTGAGCACAGCCTGCAGAGAAAAGACATGTCACTGACACTTGTGTTTTGGTGATTTCAGGGATCATAAGGGAGGGACAGGATGAGCCAGTGGCTAGTTTCAGGCAGTGAAGGATTTTTGACCCTCTTGGGTATTGTCAACTGTCTGAGACCCACCCTTGAGCTTCCAAAGATGCTAGATTTGTGCTTCCACATGGAGACAGACAGTCCCATCCCCCATAACCAATGCCTGATCCAGCGTGGGGAGGGGTACTGGACATTGTAGAAGTTGACCTCCCACTTTAGTACTCAACTAACAGCCCTGTTAGGTTAAGCCTAGACCCCCTCCTGCTCTTAGGCACGGAGGACTCTTGACACACCTTTCAATTACTCACTTGCATGTCTTGAGATGTAGTTCTCCAATCCTATCCCATATTCTTTTTGTGTCTCATAGATTACTGACAGTTTCAGTCCACTGGGGAATTTCCTTCTTCTTTTCCAGTGTAGGCATAGATTTCTTGTTTGTTTGGTTTGGGGGGGGGGGGCCAGCTGGTACAAGGATCCAAACCCTTGACCTTAGTGTTATCAACACAATGCTGGTTTGGATTTTTTTTTTTTTTTTGTCTTTTTGTCTTTTTTCGTGACCGGCAACGGATCGCAACCCTCAGTGTCGCGCCCGTACCGGACCGGGACCGGCAACAGGATCGCAACCCTCGGTGTTGCCCTCGCTCCTCGCTCAGCCAGTGAGCCGCCGGTCTGCACATGGGATCCGAACCCTCGGTGGGAGCGCCGCTGCGCTTCCCAAGTGGTGCACTGTAGCAGTGCACCACCAGGCCGGCCCTGGTTTGGATTTTTTAAACTATCATTTCTGTTACTCATAGGAATCAGGAGTATATTCAGTTTGCCATTTTGAAACAGAAAACATTTAGTGACTTTACTCCTTAAAAAAACAAAGAAGATAGGAAGTATAAATTAGTAAAAATTAGAATTTAGCACCTAGAAACAGATCATGGCTTATATTAGAAAGTTGGTAAATGAGCAAGATGACATTACAAATCAGTGAGCAAAGGAAAATTCTTTAGTAAATGGTAGCCATATATAGTTTGCCAACTATTTGTAATAAATTAAAGTTACAGCCATGCATCATACCAAACAGCAAATTGGGCAGATGGGGATTTCATAATCAAAGGTGAAGCATGTAGACACATATCATAATTTTTAGGCTTAGGAGGAGACAGAAAGAACTGGAGAAGAGCATCTGTGTGGAAAATAGAGCTTGTGTAGAAGACCTCAAATGCCAGAATAAGAAGGCACTGTGGGATACTACAAAAAGTAATCTTATTAAAGTAGAATTTTAGGGAAATTAGTCTGGGAATGCTGTGTACAATATACCCAAAGGAGAGAACCAGTTAACAAAAATATAAGATGATCTAATCTAGATCTGAATTGCTGATTCTAACTTTTGTAGGTCCCAGAGACTTTCTAAAATCTGATAAAAGTCATAATCCAGTCTACAGAAATATGTGCATATACACATTCAAAACAAAATTTTGCACACAGTTTCAGGGAATTATCAGAGTTCTTCAAGACCTTGTTCTTTACAGAAAAAAAGTTATTTCAAAGGAAGTATGGTATTTAGATAAGGCAAAAGAAAGCAGGGGGGAAAAAAAAACAAAAGAACTAAAAAGATTTTGTATTCAGGGAAAATCAAGTCTATTTCCTGAATGAGTTTGTATGGCCACGAGAATAGTAACTGTCCGTCCTATTCACAACTGTACACCAACAGCAAGCAATGTTTTTCACATGGTAGTCAATCAAGTATTTATTGAATGATTGAATGGATGTAATGAATGAATGCCTTCATTTATAACTGTGAAAAATCTGCAAATGTCTAACCAAAAAAAAAGTATGGAAATGAGTGATGTCAAATATCACAATGATCTCTCCCTATAGATGCACAGAATAAATGTTGTCCTCTACCAGCTCCTATTCAATGTTTCTTTCTCTGTTTGTAATGTAATTTTCATCCCTATTATCTTATTTTCCCTTCCTCTGATTATGTATCTGTCTTCCTTAGGCATTCTGCTAAAACATTTTTGTAGCCACCTGTTTAAAGATGATATCCCAAAGTAATGTCCCAGCCCTGATCTCTCAGTCTTTCTTCAGCCCCATATCTCAATTGCTTATCAGGTACATTATTTATCATTTCTACCAAGATTCCAAAAATTTAGATTATCTAAAATTAAGCTTAGCATTTTTTTCAGACTCCTTTCTCAACTTCATTATAACTTAATTCTAATGCATATAACTCAGAATCCTAAAATATTCCAACTTCTGGGTTGATATTGCTTAAATTTTGGAAGTCTTGTCTGTCCTTGGGAATCTGATGAATGTTATGGACCCACATTCCCCCATCCCTAAATGCATATGTGAAGACATAGTTGCCTACATCAAGGAGTTCTTGAATTTCCTACAACATATCCAAAGATCCCAGATTAACAACTCCTTTGACCAGTAGTAATATATGTTTCTCTCCTCACTTATAAAATCAAATTCTTCCAATTCTTTTTGTTCAAAATGTTTTTTATATTTTTCTCTTTCATTTCCATTTCTACTGCCTTCACCCAGCTCAATCTTAGTCAAACAGCTTAATGTCTAAGGAACTGAACAGCCTCCAAATTGGCTGATTATAACAATGGGAGATCTCTATAAGCTTTTTTCTTTGTTGGGTTAAGATCTATGAAAATGAGAGAGAAAATGACTGGAGATTCATATGTACAGTTGTGGAGATTATCTGATGGAGGACTTGAAAAATAGCTCACTTCCATCACATATTAATGAAATTCACCAATAAAACCATTTGGGCCAGGAGTTTTTTGTATGTGAGGTGGGGAAGGTTTTTGATAATTAATGCAACATATTTAATGCTATTCAGACTTTTTCTTCTTGTATCAATTCTGGTACGTTGTAGTTTTCAAGAAATTTGTCCATTTTATGTAAATTTTTCCATTTATTGACACAAAATTGCTAATATTCTCTGATTACCCTTTTAATGTATAGGGCATATAGTTGTAAACCCATTTTTTATTTCTGATATCAATAAATTTTATTTTTTCTCTTTTTGTCTTGATCAGGCTAGTCAGGGGGTTGTCAATTTTGTTGATCTTTGCAGGAAACCAGCTTTGGCATTGTTAACTCTCTGTACTGCTTGTCTCTTTTCTATTTTAAAGATTTCTGCTCTAATCTTTATTTTTTTACTTCTGCTTACTTTGGACATATCTTTTTATCTTCTTAAGATAGAATTGATCTTAAACCTTTGATTTTGAACTATTGATTTTAAATCTTTCTCCCTTTCTAATATAAGTATTTGAAACACCAAGTTTCTTTCTAATCACTGCCTCAGCTGTATTGCACAAATTGTAATATGTTATGTATTAACTATCATTCAGTCCAAAATATTTTTAATTTCCCATGTGTTTTTTTCTTTTTCTTATAAATTACTTAGATTTTATATATATAATCATATAGAATATATTACTAAACATTTTCCTTAATAGCATTTTGCTTTTTATTTCTAATTAATTCCCATATGATCAGAGAACATACTCTATATACAGAGTTCAGTCCTTTCAAATTTATTGAAACTTGTTTTATGGCCTAGGATATGTAGGTGAATATACCATGTGCACTTGAAAGCAATGTTTATTCTGTAGTTGTTAGTTGTACTGCTCTACAAATATCAATTAAATCAAGATGTATGGTATTGTTCAAATCCTCTATGTCATTAGTGATTTTTTAAATCTAGTTTTATCAAATATTGAGAGAAGAGTCTTAAAATCTCCTCCTACAATTTTGAAATTGTCTATTTATCCCTTTAATTCTGTCCATTATTGTTTCATGTATTTTGAGGCTCTGTTACTAAACACCTATCCATCTACAGTTTCTATGTATTCTGGATGAATTGTCCCTATTATAGTTATAAAATATCCATTTTTTAAAATCTCTTGTAATACTGTGACCTGAAGTCTTTAAACTGATATTGATACAGTAATTCCATCTTTCTTATGCTTACTGTTAGTGTGGTATATCTTTTTACTTTTAACAAATCTGAGTCTGTATATATGAAGCGTGTCTCTTGTAGACAACAAATAATTGAGTATTGCTTTTTATCTTTTAAAATAATCTCTATCTTTTAATTTGAGCATTTCAACCATTAAAATTTAATGTAGTTATTTATGTGGTGGGATTTAGATCTACCATGTTATTATTTGTTTTCTGCGTGTCCTTTCACTTTTTGTTCCTATAGTCCCCCTTTCTTACCTTCTTTTGAATTATTTGAATATTTTTTAGCATTTAATTTTAATGTATTTTTTTAGCTTGTTTTTTTCATTTATTTATTAGATGCTGTAGGGATTACAATATAATTATTAATCTTTCACAGTCTACTTACAGTTGATATCATACCACTATATGTAAAGTGAAGAAACTTTGTAGTTATCAAGGGACCTTTACATTATAGCTGTCATCTGTATTATATCTAAATATCTCAACCACATCACAGGACAAGGTTCAATTTTTCCTCTAAAGAGTTGTATGTATTTTTTTTTAAATAAGATGAAAAAAATCTTTAATATTTATCTAGATAGTTACCATTTTTTGTACTCTTCATTCATTATTGAATATCAAGGTTTCCTTCTGGTACAATTTTCCTTTAGCCTGAGGAATTTCCTTAAGCATTTCTTACAGTGAAAGTCTGCTGGCAGCAGATTATCTTATTTCTCATTTACTTGAAAATACCTTTATTTCACCTTCATTCTTAGAGGACATTTTCTATTCTTAGTTGATATTTTTGTTTTGTTTTGTTCTTTTGTTTATATTTTTTTATCTTCTGGCTTTCATGGTTTCTGAAGAGAAGTCTGTAGTTATTTAAGTCAACATTCCCTTGTACACAATGCATTGTTTTTCCCCACCTAGTTTTAAGATTATCTCTTTTTCTTTTGTTTTCAGTCATCTAAATGTAGTTTTCTTCATGGAAAGAAATGTCTGGTTTGGGGTTTGTTGAACTTTTTGTCTGTAAATCTTTTTCACCAAATTTGGGGAGTTTTTGGCTATTATTTCTCACTCCACCCTCCTTGCGGGTCTCTAATTACCTTGTTAGACTTTTAGATACTGTCACAGAGGTCCCTAAGGCTCTGTCCATTTTTTCCTATATTTTCACTCTCTCTTCTTCAGTTTGATTATCTTCAAGTTTACTGACTCATTATTCTGATATTCTTCTATTAAGCCCATTCAATACATTTTTTTTTACTTTAGATATTGTACTGTTAAGTTTTAATGTTTCCATTGGTTTCTTTTTATGTGTTCTATGTGGCTGCTAAGACGTTCTACCTTTTCATTTATATCAAGTATGCTTTCCTTTACTTCATTAAACATAGTTGAAAATAACTACTTAAAAGTCCCTTTCTGATAATTCCAACATCTGACTCATCTCAAGTTTACCATCCATTTATTGTTGGGGTTTTTTTCCGCTTAGAATGGGTCACATTCCCCTAGCTCTCTGTTTGTAGAGTAATTTTTTATTGTATCCTGGACATTGTGAGTCTTATGTTAATTACAATCCTCTGGAAAACATTGATGTTTTTGTTTTAGCAGATGATTAGTCCAGGTAGATTCAAACTTTAAGCTCTCTCGTCTACATGTACGGAGGTTTAAATCTCAGTTTAATTTTTAGCCTTTGTTACGCTGCTGTGCATCTGTTCCACAGAAATGTCATTAAGGGATCAACCTGCAACTTGTAGGAGTTCGTACACAGAACCAGGGGATCCCCTCTTTCTCCAGCTGTCTCCCCTGCATGATCTGCCCGTCATTCTCTGGTGGTCAGCCATGGTTGTCTGGCACCTCTTCCTGATTCCTCTGGCCAGAAAGATAAGCAGTTTTTTTCTTACTTGGCATTTTAGTTGTCTGTGATCTGCCGCTTTGTGACTATAGGCCATTCTCGGGGCAAAGCCCCTCAAAAGTGAGAAACTCCCTCTCATTATATGTCCCTTCTCCAAATTTGAACTCTCCTCTACCATCTGCCTGATTTTGCTTACTATTCAGAATCTTCAAGAGAGTTATTTTTTATATTTTGTCCAGAGTTACAGTTCTCATTAGTGGGAAGGTTCATCTGAAGCAGAGCTTAAACAACAAAATTCTCTTATCCTTTTTATTTATCCACAACCTAAAACAATTCAGTCTTCTTTGTGGTCCAGTTGTAACATGGAGTCTTATGAGGCTGAGTCAGTGAAACACAGTCTAGCAACCAAAATTTATTAAAAGCAATTCAAACAATATTGGTTTCTCCCAAAGAAGGTTAATTAGAATCCAATTCAAAACCCATTGCAACACTTTTTTTTTTTTTTTTTTTTGTCTTTTGTCTTTTTTCCGTGTCCGGCAATGGATCGCAACCCTCAGTGTTGCCCCCGCACCGGACTGGGGACCGGCAACGGGATCGCAACCCTCAGCGTTGCTCCCACGCCTCGCTCAGCCAGTGAGCGGGAACCGGTCTGTATGTGGGATCCGAACCCTCGGCGGGAGCGCCGCCGCACTTCCCAAGCAGCGCACTATCCAGTGCGCCACCGGGCCGGCCCCATGCAACACTTTTTATGATTGTCTTTCTCTGCTACTCTTTCAGTTTGTGCTATGACTGCATTTGCTCTGAAGCCTCACTCTGAAATACTAAATAAACTTGAAACTCAGCCCACATAGTCTTTTCACTTTTGTTCCTCTTCCCCCATTCCAATTTTTTCTTCATAAAAGCAATTTTTGCTCTCCCTTTGTAAGCTGAATAATCTTTCTCTTTGCAGACTTCTGCCCTTTGCTTCCTTATTCTGAGCTGCTTAAACCCAGGAACCAAGACTGAAAACTCAGAATTTCCCTGAGAAAATGAAATATCCATGATGGGGAGGCTGACTGTCCAAAGATAGAATGTGTTTGGGCAAGAGGGGTGGGGGGAAGGAGAAAATTGCAAATAAGGCATTCGTAATTTAATAATTTAATACTATTGAATTTCTACTATTTATACGTACATGATGTATCATATATAATCTATTTGTGCTATGGATATATAATATATATGGAACGTGTATATGTTTATTTATAATATAGAATACAATTAGGACTATTTTACAGTGTTTTAATTTTTCTTAGCAAAGCATGACTCCAAAGGCCCTTCTTTGAATTCCCAAAAAGATTCCAGATTCTCATAACACTGCCATTTACTGATGACATTCTGTGTGCCAGGCACTCTGCTAAGCAACTGCATACATTGTTTCATCAAACTTTATAGCAACACTGCAGGGTACGCATTGTTTCCATTTGCACATGAGGAAACTGAGGTCAGAGAGGTTAAGCAACTTGCCCAGGGTTATGCACCTATTAAAGGCATAGAGCTGGGATTTGAACCCAGGTGGAACTCCAAAGCCTATGCTCTCCTCAAAGCCTGTGTTTTCCCTTTTGAAGTCACAGTCTGCCACCCAAGCAGAATTTGACAAAATTCATCTCGAAAATGGTAGAGTAGGGAGAGCGGGAGAGTGGTGCTCTGAAAATAACATTCATTTCAAAGAGGAAACAAGTATTCTAATCCCAGTTTGTCACTGAATCGCTGCAAAACCCCACAGCCCCTTACCTCTCTCCACCTTCTTTCTCTGTGTCTATAACAGAAATAAAAATGTACCTCACAATAATTTTCAGAACTGTTCGAGAAATAAAATGAGAAAAGCTATGATAGTGTGATGAAAATATAAATGATTGTGATCATATCTAGCCCAACTCACAAACTAACACTTCCTTTTCTAAGTTTTACAGTTACGACTTCAACAGAGAAGGACCCAGGAACAGCTGGCTAACCAAGGCATAATACCACGTGAGTACCTGCATCTCTTATTTACTGATATGGTACAGTAAGTTCATGCTATTTGGGAGCTGGAAAGTGCCAAAGAGGTCATTTAGTCTAAGCCAAAGTATTGGTCTCCCAAGATCCTCACAGAATCTGTGTCAATAGAGATCCCAGACCTTGGATGCTCTGCCCCGACTGCCACCTACTCACGTGCAGGGGGCTTCCCTCTAATGATACAGGTTATGCCTAAAATGCCAATGTGGTGGGTTTACTCTTAGGGTAAACACAATTCACTATGAGCATCCCTTACCCTTCTCCTACTTTTAAAATTGCATATAATTACTATTTTTTCCAGAAGCATCCATCACATTATCTTTTTCTCACCTCTTAGGTTTCAGTTTTGTTTGGGGTATTTGAGTCCACGATTAATTGAATATTGTTAAGAGTTTCCTTTCTGAAAGATTGAGTAGCAGTACCATTCAAGCATAAATGGTATAATATTGAATCACTGGCCATAATCTGAGTCAAAGAAGGATTATCATGTCTTTTAGAAATTTCCCCCCCCATTCAGAAGTTAAACCTATCTCTTGGTTATCTATGGAAATAAGAATAAGGGTGCCCTGGATGAATGAACTCACAGTTTAAGCTTCTTCAGGTCATACATACTAACTTCCTCCTCCCAAAATTTAAAAATTAAGATCCATAATGACTCTTGCAGAAATCCAAGTCCCGATATAATACTGTTATGACTATTGCTTCAGAGTTAAGCAACAAGCAGAAGTTTGCCCTTGACAAAGGGTCTTGTGGTTAGTGATATGGGAGCCCTTAGTCTAGAAATCTCAGGCCTTTTCTTTTGTGACTCAAAAGTAACTCTTTGTTAATGTCTGAGCCCTACAAACAGTAAGTGACCTCATAGAGGAACAACTTTTTTAAAGCTTTGCTAAGCATAAAAGAAACAGCTCACCCTGCATTTTCAAGGATGCCCAAAAACAACATTTACAGCTATATGAGAAACCAAAGGAGTAAGTCTGTGTGTGACTGTTTCATCTTCACCCTCCTGTGGAGGTGCTGAAGGCAGAGAGAAAACAAAGGCCTGCACATGTCAGGTCAGGTAAATACAATTCCACTCAAAGCTGATAATATATACATCCCCTCACTGCTGTTTCTTTCTCCTTAATTCTGGAAAGGTAAATGGAGCAGATAGACTTAGGAACTTTTGTTCAGCCCAAGTTGTTCACAACTCATTTAAAGTTCAACCCATATGCTTAAATATTCTGCACCTGGGTCTTACAGCTGGCATTTGGATGAGAATAAGCTTTTTTTCTTAGGTTTATGGGATTGAATTTTGGGGAATCAGGAAAAACACCCAATAAAGATAGAAAATAACCCTATGATAACATTTTTAAATAACACCTCTCATGTACATGGTGTTAATCAAATATCCATTTGTGTAGCAGAGGCCAATGGAGATATAATATCTTGTTCTCAAGACTTTCCAGAATCAAATAGTGTAGATATTAATGAAATACTGCTTAACAGAAATTTTGCATTCATAATCCACTGCATCATTAAGATAACTTCTGGGGAAAAAGTTATGCTAATAATAAAATGATTTTAGTTTTTATTTCAACAAAATGATAAAGGCATTCCCTGGTCTTCAGCTCCTCTCAACTAGGCTTTCCAAGGGTGTAGATTGTTCAGTGGAAAAGTGTCCAAGCCATGCCAGGCACACACTGCAGGTTCTGCCTGGGCAGACCTTTTCTACTTAGCTCTTCTCAGAAGTTAGACCCAGGATGAATCTATTCACCTGATGATGGTTTAGCCTCCTCGAGATTAAATGTGCAACCTTCATGCAGTGCAGAGCAGCGCGTTTGCTCAGGCACCTAAGGGAGTATGTGTAAATACAAATGATCGGGAGAGGGAAAGAGAAGCCAGGGGTCTCAGGGTCTTTTCAATTCAATTGAATTAAACGTATTTTATTATAAACCAGTCTATGTGCAGGGTACTGTGCCAGGCCCTCTAGGGGCAACAAAAATGAGTAAGATGGTCCTTCAGAGAGATTCAAGATTATAGGGGAAAAGGTGATAAGGAACAAACATAATTATAATTAAGTGTGGAATTCATTATGTTCCATAAGAGGACTTTTTTATTCCTTCATTCTATTATTTGAATTTTCGAAACAGAAGGAAAGAGGAAAGCAAAGGAGGGAGAAAGGAAGGAAGAAAAGTTATTAGTTCTCAGAGATGATCTAATTCTGTGACTCCCTACTTTGTTCTAATTGTTAAAGAGATAACACACGCACACACATGCACGCACACACGCACACGCACGCATGCACACACATGCACACGCACACACACGCACACGCGCACACACATGCACGCACACACGCACGCACGTACACACACGCGCACACACACGCGCATGCACATGCACACGCACACATGCATGCACACACGCACACGCGCACGCACATGCACACGCACACACATACACACGCACGCTGGCTGGAACACTGTCAGGGGCCTCCTCATGCCCTCCAGTAGCCCCCTGAGAAGCCTCTCTAGAATGCCAGTTCTCTTCGGAATAGATTTTGAAAACTCCTGACCTGGTCCAATCCCCCATTGTCTTTTACGTTCATGAAACTGAAGTTGAGAAGGGCTAAGAGATTTTTCAAATTTCCAAAGCTAGGTCTAAGGTCATCCCATTTTCTACAGGTTTTTATTTATGAGAATTTAAATGGCATGTAAGAGAAAACTACTCATAAAAATCTCACTTTATTCATAAAATCTGAAATAATCACAATCCCCCACCCAAAATTTTAGAAACTTGTTATAAATTGCCTAAATTCAAAGCTGATGGCCAAGTGAGTTAAATTGTCCTCAAGTTACTATCAATAGCAGTACTATTTTTAACTGGTAACAGAAACACCTGCCATCCTTTGGCAGAATGAGTCTCGAGTTTTACATGAGGTTAAACTCTCCAGGGCTTGTGTATTGCAAGAATGCAACCCCCTCCTAGTGGGGGAGCCGGGCCAGAACCTGATTCCCACCTAAGCCCCTTTCCTCAAATGCTCAAAAGAAATCACTTGACCTTTAAAAGCACTTACATTTCTATCATAAAGCATTTTGTAGCCAAAAAATTCAGTTGTAATTTGGAAAATTAAAAAAAAATAAAATTAAAATGTGTGAAAATGCCAAGGATAACCCAAGGATTTTAACGAAATGGCTTCAGGTTCTACATCGTAGTCTATGCTTCACCCTGAGCAACACTGAATGAAAAATGCCACTGACTTAGCTATATGGCAGATATCACTTCAAATTATTGATTAAATTATAAGATTTTTCTCCCATTGGCTCTAATGAGCTGAATGGTGTGTAATTTTTAGTTGGCTAGGGTCAAATGGGTTGAATTTTCCAAATGGATTTTGGAAATCCCTTGGATTTCTTCCCTACCTCTTCCTGGGCATGAATTGTGTGAGTTTTGAGGTTGCAGCTGAGTAACGAACAGTCCACAGCAACCAGCAAGAAGCCTTCTTTATAATAGGTCCCCCTGAATCACTTCTCTTAAGCATTTGCTTTGGTCTCATTTGCGTGCATTATGGTTTTAGGATTTTCCCTATTCAGGTGCTTTGAACAAATTTAAAGCCATCATCTCTTGACTTCTAGTCAAGAAAGGCAGGGTTCCAAGGCCAGAATAGAGCTCCTAGAATGACTTTAAACAGTGGGAAAAAAGTTCTCGGGCCAACTGTGGACCCAAGCCAGATCCTAAGATTGCATTCACATTTACAATATCAATTTTGAAATTCACAATTTCAAAATTCAAAATTTCAAAACTTTAAGGACTTATCGTTTGGACTTATCTCCAAAATCCCACCTCCGAATCTCAAAGTGGAGATTTCAAATGGTTGACTTTGCCACCATCAACCAGGATTCAAAGGGAACATCTGCATTGTCCCTCTCTTTGGGGCTCAGAGCTGCAGGAGGACATCAGGTTTCTCTACTTTCTTGTGGCTTTAGGACAGAGTCAACCTCCTCCCCTCATAGACCTATGAGTCTTGGGGCTTGTCATCATTTGTCATGGTAATAGCACTTCATCAAATATTTATTAACTGTCTGCTATGAGAAAGGATCTGAGGAACACACAGAGACGAGTCAGACATGATTTCTATTTCAAGGTGCTTACAGTTGAGAAGGGGTCCCAAATCACCCCATTGAATTGTCCCCATTAACAATTTTGGACAACTTCACCCCACTACATGAGAGTGGGTATCTGGGAAGACTGAAAGAAATTACTTTTTCTCTCCCTCTCCCTTTACTACTAAACAGTGAGTCTAATGGGGTTGAACCTAGAGGTGAGGGAAGGAAAGCTTCTCTCATTCTCCTGGAATACAGATGACAAGATTAGAGAAGTAAAATGGATTATAGAGGCCCTGGGGTGCCGAGAGGCTGCTTCTGGTCCACAGAGTCTCAGAGGAGGCCACGGCTGGCCAGAATGAAATGTCTGGGCAGTTTGGCTCCATGATCTGATCAATGTGAATGGATTTAAAGGTACAACGATCTGTCTATGAATGGTGCTGCCTTTATTTTTTTTGCAGACTAATCCAAGCTACAGCAGCCACATACTTACTGCAAAGCCTTGGTAAATCCTTGAATTCTGTGATCCTTCTGAGTGCCTGGGGCAGTCCCTGCACCCACACCACATGCAGCTTCATGATAGTCTTGAGAAGTTGACTGGGCAGAGTCTCCCTCTCTTTTCTCAGTGCATTCATTTGACTTGGCTTTTCCCCACAGCACTCTACCACACACTGTTGGCTGTTTGAGCAGAACACGGCACAGGGGATTAATCTGTCTTGTCTCTTCCCTTTCTTCTAACATCTCCAATTCAGAGATAGAAAGAAGTGCCCTGGATTTTTATGCCAAGCCCATATGGGTCAACAATCCTAACTTCTTTCTCTTCCCCCATCTCTCCTTCAATTTTTCAGTTCCTTATTCCTTAGAATTTAGAAAACCAGTCATTACAGGCACACTTTGAATTTGTTTTTCTACCCTTCTGAGAAATCCCAAAGTATTCACGGAGGTTGCATCAAATTCTCCAATTGGGCGAGCCAGGTCTTAAATACTACAGAGCTACAATGAAAAAATGCACTGTTTGCAGACCCCTAAGATGATCATTTGGGTAGTGAATAAGCAATTTATTACCAGCCTAATGAGAGAATATAACTTCCAAAGCTTTCTCACTTATACGTAGCATGTACTCATTCCATTAGCTCAGAAGAAAAGTGCTCTTGATCCAATCCGTCTTTAAAAGCAAGACAAAGTGAGGACAAGCTTTACTTCAGCCCGTTGTGTAAGTGGGGAACGGAGAGCAGAGGAGGACTGTCAGACTCGTTCAAGGTTATACCAAAAATAGACAGCGAAGCAAGGTCAGAGCTCCAAGGGACAGTGCCCAAGACTTCTTTAGTCATACCCATCACTGCCTTAGGTCTTATGTTTGAAACAGTTTCATCTTCCCCCCAAAGAACCCTATATATATATTAATTATTAACCAAGTTGCTAAGACTCTAGGTAGCAGCAACAAAAAGTGCTCATTTCCTTGTTCTGAGTAGCCCTTCGCTGGGTAGCCGTACCCTTCTTTTTCAGCTTTTTAAAACACTGGCAATCCATTGCTCCCTTTGTGAACACCTGGATTTTCAGGAGTCCTACATCAGGATCTTGCAACAGGCCTTATAAACTCCATAGCAGTGGTTTTCAAACTCCTGCATCAGAATCACCAGGAAGGTTTGTTAAAACATGGATCCCTGGGTCCCACCCCCAGAGTTCCTGATTCTGCAGGACTGGGGGTGGGGCCCAAGAATTGGAATTTCTAAAAAGTTCCCAGTTGATGCTGAGGATTCTGGTCCAGGGACCACACTTGGAGAACAGGGCTCTCGTTGCCACCCCAGGCCTCTGGCTCTTTGATTCTGCCCCTTGGTCCTTATTCTTAAGAACAATGGAGCTGGATTCCCTCCCAGCCGGTAGTAAATGGTCCCCTTGAGAAAACCCAGGCCCTGCTACAGGCACAGCCCCACCTCTGCTGCCAGAGCTGCTGCCCAACACGGCCACCCTACCCCACTCTGAAGACTCAGGCCCCTGTCTTAATGGAGTTCTCAGGAGCCCCATGGCCTATGTTTTTCCTTTCTCTGGAATCTTGTTGAAGGCCTGAAGTTTGAGTGAAGAGCAGGGACTGCAGGAGGCCTGTTCTTATCTCAGGATCTTTTTCTGAGTTCCAAGTAAGCAAATGTCCACACACACAGCTGACCCAAATTAGTCAGAGCTGTGGGGACAGAAATGATAACAGCCCGCAACTAAACGCTGAGGCGAGAACATGAGTTCCCCTGTGAGAAGCGATTAATCTTCCCCCCCGGATTGATCTTCCTCCAGGGGGGACAAGTTGGATGTGTGGCTGACTGAATTTACAACTGTATTTCAATTTGAAATCACATGGACTTATTTTTTAATTTAGAAGTCCAAATTCCTTTTCAATCTTAAATGTCAACGTCCCTTAAATACAAAATTTTGCCATTTGATACGCCCAGGGCTGGCAGCAAAAGAGGTCCTTTGTGTATTTTCCAAAAAGTCAACTGGGGGCTGAGGGGCATCATGGCTTTTGCTGGTCCTCAGGGGAGGTGGTAAAAACACATTCTCTGGAGTCACAGAAAAGGCAAATCCCATCCCCAGGGCTATCTCAGAGTAGTTTTCCATAATGTGACCCCAAGCCAAGACTCTAACACCCCTTAAACCCTGAAGCAAAAAGCATGTGGTACAATGCAGTGCATGGACCTCTTTGGCTTTCTTCCCAAGTCCTTGTTAAATGGACATAGCTTCTCCCACCCTATGGTAGAAGGTTCCAGAAGACCTTTGTCCTCCTGGCATCAGAGAATGGACCGTGTGAATCATTTTACAGGGGAATTATTCACACCAAGAAGTGATGAATTGTAGCTCTGCAAAGCTGAGATATAGGACATGCAATGTTTCTTAGAACAATTAGTAAGCTCTACTAATAGGAGAGCCTGAGGGACAAGAGAACCAGATAAATTCCTCCTAAGTCCCAAGGCCAGTTAGAACCAATTGTGTGAGGAATGTCAGAGATGTCTCAAGATGTATTCATACTGTTCCTCGGGGAGCTTCTTGAGAAAAAGGGTAAGTTTTTCTTTTTAACCACCTAATAAGGCCACCCTAAGATCAATTTATTTTCTGGATTATGTAGGTAATTAACCCACACCAATATAAGATCCAACTAAATGACTAGCAAGCAATAGGGTAGAAGTAAAGACCTACTGGAACAAATTGTACAGATTCACAAGGGCCCAAAAGGCTTCAGACTTTGAGTGATCTGGTTGCCTGGGGGAAATGGAAGCTGCTTTTCAGAACACACAACATAAATTCTAACTGTGATCAAATGCCGAAAAGACAGGGCTCCTTATTAAAGATGTGACCAGACCCAAATCAAAGACAATACATGAGCAGCACAGTAGAGCTGCATATTTATTTCTCAGAATCACCGAGTAGGGAGAGGTGGGGGAAGGGGTCGTTTACAAGGGGCAAGTTTGGCAGACAAGGCCATTTTAGGAGTGAAAGGCAATTGATCAAGGAGAAACTGGCAAGTCAGTCTCCAGATCAGTGGGAAATGTGATAGTCAAACAACACATTCCTTTTTTCCACCTATAAGAGAAACTGCAGTCTCTGATCACAGTGAGGAGAAGGGTGTTTGCCAACCCTGGTACAATGCAGGCAGCTGGTACTCTTCTGCAAGTTCCTTTGGTCAATGCTGTTAATGTTGAGGTGAGGCAGGCAGATTTATCGAGAGCATGCCTAAGTCACTTCTCAAGCAGTGTCCTGAATAGAGGAGAATACGGTCAACCCCATTTGTGGTAGCACCATGACTACAACCGTCTCCTCTTGATGTCCAACAAGTCCTGCTGAAAACTGTGCTCAGATTTAGCATGGTTTTAAGGGCTGAATGAGGAACACACACACACACACACACACACACACACACGCACGCACACACGCACGCACACACCCCCAAGTGCCAATATGGCCAGAAACCTAACTTTTATGCTGACCAAAATTTGATAGGTTCATTGTCTGCAGCTTAAGAGTGGACATCTGGGCTGGCCCGGTGGCGCACTGCTACAGTGCGCCGCTTGGGAGCACGGCGGCGCTCCCGCTGAGGGTTCGGATCCCACATACAGACCGGTTCCCGCTCACTGGCTGAGCGAGGTGCGGCCGCAACACCGAGGGGTGCGATCCTGTTGCCGGTCCCGGTCCGGTACGGGCGCGACACTGAGGGTTGCGATCCATTGCCAGACACGAAAAAAGACAAAAAGAAAAAAAAAAAAAGAGTGGACATCTGCTAGAGTAATATTAAAACTCTGGGTCTTGCAATTCATCCACTTGTCCAGATTTACAATTCAAGGGGGAAAAATCAAGGCAATTCTGTAACCTCTGATCAACCTCATCACTTGTCATGAGACTTGATTGTTTGTGGCTCTTTATTCAGGTTGCTTCTGAAACCAATGCAAAATGTAGAATTTTGCTGAAAGATATTCTGCTTCTTTGCTCGGTCAAAAGAATTTAGTATATCATCATGAAGATGGAAATAGTGATGAGGAGCATGTAGAAGAGAGAGCAGAGGCCGGTGGTCAGTCCCATTGTTTATGGCTGCTGTGTGTTCTGTATGCCCGACCAGTGCCTATGTCTACTGGTTGTTCACATTTAAATATCACACCTTGGGGCCAGCCCCGTGGCGCACTCGGGAGAGTGCGGTGCTGGGAGTGCAGCGATGCTCCCGCCTCGGGTTCGGATCCTATATAGGACTGGCTGGTGCACTCACTGGCTGAGCGCGGTGCAGGTGACACCAAGCCAAGGGTTGCGATTCCCTTACCGGTCACAAAAAAGACAAAAAATAAAAAATAAAATAAATAAATATCACACCTTGAAAGAGGTTAGGGCTGTCAGAGGACCTACTCTCCTAGCCTAAACTGTGTGAACCTGGGCAAGTCAACCCATTTCTGTGACCTCAGTTTCCCCATTCCGTTCAGGGTTGGAGTTGGATTTCACTGTCTTCATGGGCCCTTCCAGCCCTCAAAGTCTGATTCTCTGCTTCTCACTCAACACCTTAGTTGCATGTTCCTGAGCAACCAGCCACCTACTTCATTCAAAGTACAGTCCCTCCTACAATACGGGCCCCATGCCCAAACACACACACTCAGACCACAACCATCCACCCAGCTTTTTGCACTAAGAGCAGATCAAAGTCAACAAGGGTCTTAGTTACCCCAGCTTACTCCTCTCCCCCAAACCGGAGTTTCTTTTGCCCACTGTTTTCCATCAGCCCCTCTATTTGCTCGGGAACTTGGAATGCCCTGCCTCCACCACGTCTTCTCCTGGTGCACATTCTGCCTCTGCTGTTCCTCCTGTTTTAGGCCGAAATTCTACCTTCCTGTGCCTCCTGTGGCTTCAGGGCAGCTGGCATTCTCCAGGCCTTTCCTCTGTCATTGCTTGAGTCCTAATAAAAGCAATCACTTACATGCTGTGCATAGCTCAGCAAGTGCACCAGCAACTTCTGTGATACTGTCCAGTGCCCTTAACACAGCTTCCGCTCATGTCTCTGTCTTTCTGTTTCAGCACTGAAAAGTCCGACTGAATTCCATGAGCAAAGAAAAAATTTGGATAGCGACAAGGTAACTTTTGCAAACTTCCTTTTCTGAACTTAGACCACAGGTTATGGATCTCTGAATGCTAAGCTTTGCTAAGGCATGTAGAATTTCTACAACAAACTCAATCTATTTGCCAGTTCCCTGCCCCCACACCATATGGAATCTTACTCCTGTTAACTGAAAACTGTGGAAATGGGATCGACTACATTAGCTTTGAAATCGCTAAATACTTTTAGCTTTTAAAAAAGTCCCCAGTCTTTCTGATGTTGGGGAAAATCACAGCAAGGATACACTGGAGGTCAAAAAGACTTTAAAATGGGGAGTAAAAGTTGGTTTGCAAGCTGCCTTACCGTTTATTACAGTCCTTTCTTAGCAACGATCAGATTTTCTTAAATCCAATTTATGGTAAAGCAGCTTCTTAAAGGCAAGGAATTATGTTTCTTTTCTTTTTTTTTAACCATTTGTGGTATAAAATTGGCATATATTCTGCACCTTCATAGCAAATCTCTGCAACCTGAATTTATCCATAATGTAAATACAAGGGTACTTCAAAAAGTTTGTGGAAGAATAGAATTAAAAGATAATATGACTCTTTCTATGAACTTTTTGAAATACCCTCATACTACTTAGCAAGCACAGCAGTTTCAGTGAGAAGGGAAGGTGAAGGGGTTGTCTGTCTACTGGGGTTTCTTCACCTAAGAGCGCTAGCTCTAGCCTTGCGACTTGTCTGTGGGTAGAAAGAAAGAGCAAGGCTCGGTAACTCTTCACAGTAGCTCATGAGTGGCTGTGATCCCTGCTACCTGGAGGATACCCCAAAATAGCAGAATACCTCTATCAGAACTAGAGTAATCCCAGACCTTTCTCAGGGGCCCAATAAGAGATCTGTATAGTGACATAAAAACCCAAAACTAAAAATCAGGGACCTGGGGTCCCGAGTTGGCCATGCCACAACCTATATCGTCCCTGCATACAGCTCTACCATAAAGACGATGAGACTCGGGAAATGATCTATCTCTAAATGCCCTTTCAACTCATGGTGAGTAATTTCACATGTCCTAAAAGAGAAATCAGGCAAATAACAGGAGAGACCATAAGTTGTCGCGTTACATCAGCTGGATTTAGGCAACATTTGATCTCTGACCTTGGATAATTCTGCAATTGTTTTAAGATGAAATGGAATAGGACTGATTATAATACAAGCAGCTTTGTATCATCACTGTTTTGTTAATATTTTATTAACGTGTACCTGCCCGACCCTTGAAGTCTTTAAGTTTGTAGACCTGAGGTGGACCCAAGTTTTTTACCACTTTATCTTAATTTCCCATCCTCAGATTACCGAAGGGGCATTTGTGAGAGTTCCTTCATCAAAACGTGGGAAACCAGAGATATTTGTATGTTCCATTAGTCATAAAAAAGAGTACTTTTTCCTTTGAGAGAAACTGAGTTTTTTGGGTTTTTTTTTTAAGTTAAAACTAGGTGATTCTCCTTCCACAGACTGAAGATTCCCTGAAGCGCAAGGCCAGAAACAGGTCCAGCCGAGCCGATTTGGTTAATATGCACATACTCCAAGGTAAGGCACACGACATCATAAACCAGGAGATGCCTGTTGAATAGTGGGCCATTTTCCCAGAGTTCTTTCTCTCTGTATGGTTGCTAAGCCCTCTTAAAAAGTCCCACCTGTCATTACAAAGAGGTAGTTTCAAGCAGTCATCTTATCATTTAGACCATGAAGAAATTCAAATTGGGAAGCCCTGTCATGGTTACAAAGGTTTGATTGAGACTTGGGTTCCAATCTCAGCTGTGCCATTTCCTAACTCCAAGCCCTGAGCAAATCACACAACCTCTCAGAGAGGGTAGAAAATGTCTAGCACATGCTGCCAATTATTATTCACCTGGATCATCATTCACTTTGGAATGGGATCAGGGCTCCATGGCTGCTTCCATATCCGATAGGTAACTCGTTGATTCTGCTTTGCCAATGCCTTTAAGTTCTGGTGTGCAGGGGATGGCCATCTGTGCAACCTGGTGCAGGTCAAAGCCCACTTCTAACTGGGAAAGCCTCCTCTATGTCAAGGAGAGTGGAACAGGGTGAACACCTAATCTGCCTCCATATTCTGACATCTGAGAGAGGCTTGCATGCCTGCTCTTTGAGTTGCCTTCCCTGGGATGGGAATTTTCCAGACCACTCATGCCCACCTTCAAAGAGGTCCAACTCCTACTTTGACATTTTAGCTATAAATATTTATTCATTGAACACACACTACATGGGATGTCTGCTGGGGTTTGGTTGCTATGCCAGACCTTGTGGGGACAATGACGAATAGGACACAGGTATCTGCCCTCAGAGGATTCTTACAGTGTTGCAGAGGAGCAAACATGAGAATGGGCATTTATAATCCATCATGAAAAGAGAGGAAGTGCATGGTGTCGTGGGTACACGAAGGAGGATCGGATCGGAGAAAAGAGGCATCTAAATCAGAACAGACAGGGAGAGAGCATGGATGTGAGCTAGAATGTGAAGGCTGGGCCAGGGAGAGAAAGACAGAAGAGTGTTGTGAGCTGAGGGAACACACACACACTAAGAATGTATGTCTTTGTATGTATGTTCTCCAGAATGTAGATTTCATTGCAAGAATGTACAGTGGCTTTAAGTAGCATGAATGGTCCTGAAATATCATGGAAATGGTGAATCTTGCTTCTTTGATCGAAATCATTTCTGATGCATTCTTGCTTCCAAAGGCTGACCCTTTTCCAGCCCTGGAATAGGTGGGATTTTATCCAATGGAAAACTGTTTTCAGGGTAGGGAAGAGACAGGAGGACAATGTAGAACTCAAGGGAAGTGTTATGTTGGATGGGAGACTTTGACCCAGATGAGGCAGCCAAAGGATGCCAAGTGTCTTAGGAACAGCGGAGCAGCTCTCCAGGGAAGGTGACAAAATTCTTACCTCCTTTGCAATGGTGTCTAAGAACCTAGAAGCAGCTGCTGTGTCAGCACAAAATCACAGCTGCACAAATAATCCAAGAAATGCCATTTCAAATGAAATACAGACTTTTCAACAATCGAGTTAGCAAATAGAAATAAATAGTGTGTGTGACATGGGTATGGGAAGTACGTGCCTTCCCATACGCTGCTGGTGGGAGTGCCACTGGGTCAACATTTCTAGAGGGCAATTTGGCAAAGTCTATCAAACTCCTTAAAAATGTGCCCACCCTTTAGCCTTGTAATCTATTTTCTAGTATTTTATCCAGAAAAATAATCAGGCATACAAAAACTGATGTACAATGGTGTCTATCATGGAATTATTTTAGAGGGTGGAACATTGAGAATGGTGAAATGTCCAACAGTAGGGAACTGGCTGAATAAATTATGGATCATTGTTTTGTTGAATACCGTGCAGCCACTACACACAAGGCTTTGAAAGAATAATGATTTAATGAGAAAAGGTTTACAAGACAATGGTTAAAGAAAAGAGTAGAAAACAAAACTAAAATTACAGCCAAATTATGGGGGAGAATATATATACTTAAGCACAAACTGTGTTTACAGTCAGATTATAGGAAGAAAAAATATAGACCTAACAATAAATATAAATAACTAAGAAAGACACCCAAATATTAAAAATAGCTGACTCTTTAAGTGGAGAGTTTCCTGAGGCTTTTATTTTCTTTAACATACTCTTTTTTTAGCAGTTTTCACACTTAAGACAATGAATACATAGTAATGCTATAATCAGAAAAGCATAAGAAATATTGTTCCTTATATCATTGTGGTCTTGAATTAAAATATCAGTTTGTGAAGCTGAGCAGTCCCTGGTTCAGTTCCATGTCTATGGTGTCTCTCATGAAATCTCCTCTTCTCCCCAACAGAAATTGAGAACTAGCCCCCTGGAGCACCAATGGTCTGCTAGAAAGAAAATGACCCTGCCCCCCAGGAGTTCATCATCACCTAATTTCAGAAGCAGCGAGATGCAGGGCCAGGCAAAGCGAAGGGGATCTGTAAGAATAGAAAGAGTTAGGAAGGCTTTATGCTGAGACCTAAAGAGGAGTAGGATGTTGGTGGTTGGAAGTAGGTGGGAAGCATTTCAAGGTGGGGAAATGAGGTAAGCACAGGGACAGAGGTGAACTCGGTAAGAGGTGGGGTACGGAAGAGGTAAGACCAGGCTCCCTGCAGTGGGAGGTCTGGGATGGAGAGCCACAGGTCGTGAAGGGAGGCGAGTTCAGTCTGAGGCATCCTTGGAAAAGCAGGCTGTGAGATATGGACGGAGAGTAGTATCTTGTAGGGAGACGCAAGAAAACAGTATACTTTCTAAAGATTAGTCCTGTGTTAGTGTGTAGGATGGATCACAAAGATCTCTGGGGCAGGGGGTCCAGCAAGAAGTCCTTGCAATGACCTCTGAGGGATGATTTGGAGAGGATTTAGGCTTAGGGGCCCCATTCTTTGGTTTGCAGTACTGGGAAGCGCTTGGCACACACAACTCCTAGATACGCCCGACCTGTTGCAACCAATTAGACATCCCCAGATATCTCTTGTATGGAAAATTCTAGATCAGTGCCAGATACAAGGTTTGGGTTAGTAGGTTGATAATGATAGAATAATGGGGCTGGGAGGCTTGTCTGTAAATATCTCACCTTCTAAATTTGCAAAGTCGAGAGCAAAACTGAAAACCCTTAACAGATCTTAACTTATAGTTCTCCATATAGAGCGACAGGTTGGCTATGTTCTACCCCAAGTGCTTCCACAAAAATAAGTCAGGGCCCAACCTAAAGAAGAAGTTTGGTGTTAGCCATATGGGGGTGGTTTTAGGACTCTATATGTGACCTTTCTCACGCTGAAATGATGAGTAACTGCCTGTTGAATAAATTCAATTAAAAAAAAAAAACTCTTTTTAATTAAATAACCGTTTCAAAGAAATTTTTTTTTTCTTTTACAAATGACCTGGACATTTGACTCAGTCAGCATCACAGCATTAAGTCCAAAACCTTTAAAAAGTCATACTATTGCTACTAACTAGATCAGCAGATAATATTTACTGCAGGTTCAGCCTGTGCCAGGCACTATACAGACTGAATGTGCATCCGAATGCTGTAGCTTAGGGGTCAGACAAGCTACACGGGCCGCATGGACTGCCTGCTTACAAAATCGCCAAACTGCACATTTTTTTATAAATCCTCACATAGCAAGTTTCTCTAACTTTTCTCTGTGCCTCTCTGTTTGCCTTTATTTGGAAGTGTCTAGTCTGGTGCTAATCCCTGTGAAGTGATGATGATTGCATTGAGAAATTATTAGGATGGTAGAGCACGATGTGACACAATGCTTTGTAACCACAAGCCAAAAAAAAAAAAAAAGCCATCAAATTCTAGAACTGATCCTTTTCATTTCGACCCTTTAGCCTCCACTGCAGAGAAGTCCATTCCAACCACTCAGATGAAGCTGAAAAGAGCCCGACTCGCAGATGATCTCAATGAAAAAATTGCTCTCCGACCAGGGCCGCTGGAGCTGGTGGAGAAGAACATACTCCCTGTGGATTCTGCTGTGAAAGAGGCCATAAAAGGTAGTTAGAACATATGACATGCCTCTCCCCGGTGCTCCCGAGATC
The DNA here is from genome assembly GCF_000696425.1 of Galeopterus variegatus. Classification (NCBI taxonomy): domain Eukaryota; kingdom Metazoa; phylum Chordata; class Mammalia; order Dermoptera; family Cynocephalidae; genus Galeopterus; species Galeopterus variegatus. Next base: position 252,031 of record NW_007727317.1, read on the forward strand.
CGAGGGCAGCTGGAGTTCTGACATACCAGAAACTTTCAGGATGAGGGCCTCTTGCTAGACAAGAGCCACTCCACGGGTTGCTGTCCCTACATCTCCCTTATAACCAGTGGTCCTGGGATAAGGAAGAAACTCCCGTTCACTCACCCTCCAAAATCAGATTGACACAGTCCAATTTTGCTCTAGTCAGGCAGCTTGAGAACCTCAAAACATCTCACCTACAGGGTCCCTTCGCTTGGAAGTCATGATCCTCCTCGGCTGAGGAAGGCACCCTTTGGCCTTCCTCTTCCAAAGAGGGGTGGACCAGTATGGTGGAAAGAGCATAGCCCTGGACTGGAAGACCTGGACTCCAAGCCCAGTTTGGCTCCTATGCTCTGGGGCCTACCCAAGCCACTTTTCCTCTCTGAGATGGAGGTGGCAATCCCCGTCCCCCCAGCTCATAGGCTCTTGGAAGTGAGGATCATGTCATACGTCACATGGGAGAACTTTGACCAATCTCATGGGTTCTAGGAGGTCAAAGTGCAAATTCCCAAGGAGGAGGCATAAGCATTAATTCTGTTGTAAACTGAAGAAAATCATTTTACAGACTTTTTGAACAATCCACACCAAGTGGGCCCAAACTGCTTGCAAGTACTGAATTCATTCATGTAGGGTTTGGGGTGGAACCTGGAAAAACTGCCAGAAGGATGAAAGGGAAGCTTGATATTTCTATAGGTAAACTTACTTTCTTCTGGTTATACCCACAAACAGCTCTGAGAACTGTTATAGATATTGACAAGCAATATATATTTAAATATTTTGACACATTGTCAAAAAGGATGTATAAGGGAATTTTATCCAAAACCAAGTTTATTATGAGACTTATCCTCAAGTTTATCCACATCTTGAAATTTTGCTCTCATGCACCCATTCTGAGGCCACTTGAATGCTGTCTTTGGAACCTGTAAATATAAAAATATCAACTCCAGGAAAAGCAATGTACTCATTCGTCGGTGCCCACTTAAATATCCCATTGTGCTTTTCTCTCTTCTTCACTGTCTCTCTCCTTGCTAAATACCCTGTACCTTTGAACTTGGCCTAGATACTCAAACAGTGTGCTATCTCAGTCTCTACTCTGATAAGAACTCAGACTGGAAAAGTCTCCATGGGGCATCTCTTATCGTTTCAAAACATTCTATTCCATGAATGTAAATTTATTGTTTATTTTTGTATGATAGGCAAAAGTCTTCCTTTTAATTTGCATTCTTTGGTTTATAGTGAGATTATATTTTTTCATGTGATTGTGCGTCACTGGCTGTGCATGACCTTTCCCCATTTTTCCTGCTGGGCATGGTCCCCCCCTTACTGCTTCGTATATGCTATTTATGTCGGGGAAAAAAAATGCTAATCCTCCATCTGCCATAGGTATCGCACATCCTTTCACCAGTCTGTCCTTCGCCTTTTGATTTTGTGTACAGTGAATTTTACCTGTAGCAGTTTTTAATTTCTGTAAAGTAAATCTAGTCGTCTTTTTCTTGGTAGTTTCTAAACTTGTTTTTATTGGAAATATTTCCTAGCTCAAGAATATAGAGTTTATTCAC
>NW_007727317.1:253934-256454 GCF_000696425.1 Galeopterus variegatus
CATTTTTCCTGCTGGGCATGGTCCCCCCCTTACTGCTTCGTATATGCTATTTATGTCGGGGGAAAAAAATGCTAATCCTCCATCTGCCATAGGTATCACACATCCTTTCACCAGTCTGTCCTTCGCCTTTTGATTTTGTGTACAGTGAATTTTACCTGTAGCAGTTTTTAATTTCTGTAAAGTAAATCTAGTCGTCTTTTTCTTGGTAGTTTCTAAACTTGTTTTTATTGGAAATATTTCCTAGCTCAAGAATATAGAGTTTATTCACCTAAACTTCTTCTTATATTTATGTACTTCATTTATACATTGAAATCCTTAGTGCATCTGAAATTATTTAAGTGCTTAGTTTAAGAGACAGGTGTAATGTTATTTTTTCCACAATTTTATGATGTATGCTACAATTTGTCTTAATATCTGCCCTTACAAGTCTCTTTACATTGGTCTGATTTTTCTGTTTCTTGGCTACTCTCACAAATGTATTTTAGGTGTAAAATAGAATCTTTTTTTTACATGCCAACTTCAGTTCTATTAGAAGTTTGTTTGGGATTGCAGTGAATTTATAGGTTACTTTATGGTGAGTTCATTTGTTTAAAATATACCAATTCTTCCAAGGCAGAAATATAGTACTTCTCTCCATTGATTCAAGTCTTCTTTTATTTCCCTTAACAAAATTTGTTGTTATTTTTTAAGTACAGTCACATCAATTACAGCTGACATATGAGAAACCTATTGGTTTTTATACTTTTATTTTGCAACTGGGCATCTTTGAAGATTTTCTTAAGAGTTCCAATAGTTTCTCAGCTTATCTCAAGTTGTCTAGGTGCATAATCATATATCTACAAATAATGGAAATTTGTTTCCTCCTTTATTATTTTTTTGCCTTGGTGAACAGGCTGGTACTGAAAAGCAGCACCACATTACTGGCACATCATATAATTAATATCATTTTTTAAAAGCATATGTAGTATATTAACAACACGCACTATATATAACATTATGTATTTTATTTATAAATTATATCTTATATTTATATTTGTACATTATATGAATTTTATAACTTCATTTACATATATTATAAAGTGCCATATACTATGCTATACAAATTAAATAATATATATTTTATAAAATATAAAATGTATCATATATAAATGTTTATTTTATATATAATTACATGTATGAATTATATAAAGCATTATACACAAATATAATTTATACTATGCAATAAATAATATGTGAATATATAATTTAATAATTATTGACATAAAACATAGAATAATATTATTATTGTTACATTGCATATGCTTCAAAGGTAATATTATACCATGTTGTGTTCTGTTTTATATGTTACAATGTTATGTTATATTGATGAGATTTTTGTTTTGTTTCTCTCTAAAATAGAAATTTCTTTAGTCATTCACCTCTATATATGATATTAGTTTATGGTATAGTATGGAGGTACTATGCCAAATACTTCTAAGGAAGTATTTCTTTATTCCTATTCTACTAAGAGTAGTTTGCAAGATAGATGCTGAGTTTTTAAAAATGCTTTCAAAACGCATACAAAGGCGATGACACAGATTTTCTTCTTTGACCTAGTAATTGATATTGCTACCTTCCTAATCATTCTCGAATTTCTGAAGAAAAAGATCTTTCATGATTTTTTGGAAATTGTTTATTTTTTATTTGGGATTTTACATCTATTTTGTTATTAGTTGGGATAACGCTAAAACAAACCACAAAACCTGTGAAACAAACCACAGAACTTTGACAGCTTAACAAGAGAAGTTTATTTCTTGCTCATAAACATTCCAGGGAGGGTTTCCCTCCATGGCAGGCGCCTTCCGTCTNGATACCAAAATTTGTAGGATACAAAAATGGTGTCCTCAAAAATTTTTATGGCACTGAATGCATACTTTAAAGCAAAAAACATGTAAAATCAATAATGTACACTTCCCCCTTTGGAAACTAAGAGGGGGAAAATGAGCTAATTAAATTGAAAGGAAGCAGAAGGAAATAAAAACTAGAAGAGAAATAAAATTGAAAAAGAAAATTCAGAGAAAAAGTGAACATCTGAAAAGTTGATTCTTTAAAAAGATCAATTAATGTGAAGACCTATAGCCACACTAACTAAAAAGATAACGAATAGAAGACAGAAGTTACTATTACCAGAAATGAATGACAGGACATCACTACAGATCCTGTGGACATTAAACAAATAATAAATACTATGTGTTGGGAGCCTGTAGCCCCACACCCCTCCTTGTGTGGCCGTGCCTGCGTGACAACCTGCTTGCGCCAGATGGCCATGCTTATGTGATAACTGCCTCGTAATCTGTTTGTGCCTGGAGCTCTGTGTTCCTGGCTATGCAAGTTTACTCAAGGGTGACCTTTCATCTTTCAAGTTTCTGCTTTGCTGTAAAGATTGGGGGCTGCACTTCATCAGGAATGTCCTGTCCTTGTTTCCTCTCAAGATCTTATCATATTCCTGCATTCCTGACTCCTTACAATATGCCTGCTTTT
>NW_007727317.1:257272-269942 GCF_000696425.1 Galeopterus variegatus
AGGAAGTATTTCTTTATTCCTATTCTACTAAGAGTAGTTTGCAAGATAGATGCTGAGTTTTTAAAAATGCTTTCAAAACGCATACAAAGGCGATGACACAGATTTTCTTCTTTGACCTAGTAATTGATATTGCTACCTTCCTAATCATTCTCGAATTTCTGAAGAAAAAGATCTTTCATGACTTTTTTGGAAATTGTTTATTTTTTATTTGGGATTTTACATCTATTTTGTTATTAGTTGGGATAACGCTAAAACAAACCACAAAACCTGTGAAACAAACCACAGAACTTTGACAGCTTAACAAGAGAAGTTTATTTCTTGCTCATAAACATTCCAGGGAGGGTTTCCCTCCATGGCAGGCGCCTTCCGTCTCTTGTTGCTTCACCATTCCCTAGTGCGAGGTGGCACTTTTTCTTAAAGGACCAGATAATACATACTTTACTCTGTCTAGGTTACAACTATTCAGTTCTGCCTTTGTCGTAGGAAAGTAGCAATAAGTAAACAAATGGGCATGGCTGTGTTCCAATAAAACTTTATTTACAAAAACAGGCAGCAGGCATGCAGGCCATAGTTTGCCAACCCCTGCCCTAGAGCTTTGTCATCCTCTGAATGTAGCCAGTGAGGTGGAAAGAAAGAATCAGAATGCACACTCACTTATTTAGAAAGTCTGAACCTGGAAATGAGCAAATCACTTGCATTCACGTTCCATTCCATTGTGAGAACAGTACACATGGCTGGGGAAATGTATTTCTTGTCTGAACAGTCATTGTCCAGCAGTATCTCTATACTAGGAAAGAAGGATCATAGATTTTGATAAATAGCTAGCCCTTTCTGCCTATTCCTAAATGGTGCTGGTCTATGTTGTTATTGTGGTTTTATAATTCTCAGATTTAAATGTCAAAACTATACATGCTTCAAAAAATAATGTTATAATTACTTTTTTTAGATCTTTCCATGTTCTGAAAACATTTAAATATGATCACAATGATCAGTTGCTTGAAAATATTGCGTGTTAAAATCACAAGGGACCACTACCTTTCTTAGGAGTAGTTCTTTGACAACTTTTCTTCGGTTTTTTCCATAGTTATTTGTGCATTCATGTTCTCTCAAGTTAATTTATGCAATATACCTTTTCCTAAAAATTCTCATATCTACCTGAAGATCAAAGTTATTAGCTTCAAGTAGTGTACAGTACTGGTTTAAAACTGTTCTGTGTTTCTCTGAACCTGGTGTGAGGCTTCTTTTTTCATTCTAAATGCTATATATTGGGGCCGGCCCTGTGGCTCACTCGGGAGAGTGCGGTGCTGATAACACCAAGGCCAAGGGTTCAGATCCCACATAGGGATGGCCGATTAGCTCACTAGGTGAGCATGGTGCTGACAACACCAAGTCAAGGGTTAAGATCCCCTTACTGGTCATCTTTTAAAAAAAATAAATAAAATAAAAAATAAATAAAAAATAAATGCTATATATGTATGTATTCTCTCCCTTCCCCCCCCCCTTTTCATTATAGTAGCTACAAAAAATTCTTCTTAATCGATTATCACAAAGAAGCAGTTCACGGTTTTAGTTGTAAATTTCATTGGTTTCATATCTTTTTAAAATTCATTTAATTTTGCTTTTAGTCAAGGTTGCTGATCAGGAAAATCTTAAGGAGAGCTAAGGTCCAGAAATATTAATTTGGCTGCAGGCGCTGGGGAGAGGATGGAGGTGGAAGGAATGGTTAAAAAATGTGCACCCATTTCAGCGAGGAGAAAGGAGGGTGTGAGCAGGAGTGCTGTCAATAGAAATGGAGAGAAAACCATAAATATGAAAGACTTTTTAAAACAATAATGGACAAGTTAGAAAGTTGCCTGAAGGCATTAAAGCAGGAACTCTGGAATCCACCTGCTGTGTTTTCAAACCTGGACTCCGGTGACTCTGGGTCATGTCACACTGTGCCTCAGTAGCCTCATCTGTACACAGCCATCATAATAATGGCTATCCCATGGGGCTTTTTTTCAAGGCAGAGTCAATTAAGTAATTCATATAAAGAATTAGTTAGGCACCAGAGACACATTAGTGAATTAGTTTCCATTTCTGACCTCAAGGAGTTTTTACACTTTCGCAGGAAAAGAGGCACAGAACAAGAGAACTGTCCTTCCTTGTGATCATTCTTATAATTTCTTATATTGTGATAATTCTTGATAAAAGTCACAATGGGCGTATATACGTGTGAACATATCCAAGGCTTCCTGGAAGAGATGACTTCTCAGCTGAGCCCTGAAAGGAGAGGCGTAGACAGGAGCAATCGCAATGGAGGGCTAAGCACTGGTTAGGTTAAGAAGGCAGTTTAAATTGTATCTTAAAAGCAGTAGAGAGGTGCAAACTTCAGAGAAGCGCTCATACTTAAGGGAATAAATATAAGCACTTTTCTAATTTCCCACACATAACTTAATAATAATAATAATAAAGTGATGGAAAGCCCTTGGAAAGGTTTCCAGTGGGATTCAGGGCTGTTTGGATGTGAACAGGGTGAGGGGTTTTGCATGTGGAAAGGCTTTGCTGGCTGCAGTGTGGTATGGACTCAGAGAGGCAGCATGGAACCAGAGCTCCACCGAGGCTGTTAGGTTCATGGGATGAGAGGTGATGAGAGCCTGAACAAGAGTCATGGCTGTGGGCATGGAAAAAAGAGGACCTGAACGAGCACTGGTTTTGCATGATTAAATGATAGATCAATAGAACATGTCAGTTTTGACAAAGTGACACCCAGGTTTCTCTCTTGGGCATCCTATATGGTGGTGCCATTTATCAGGATAGTGGAAGAACAGATTTGGGGAGAGGTGATGAATTGTGGTTTCATAATGTTGAATTTGAAGGACCCATAGGAAATCCAAGGGCAGAGATGAAGTAGGCAGTGGGTTCTATGGAAGCAGAGTTCAGAAGAGAGAGCTAGTCTAGAGCTGTAGACTTGGGGGACTTCAGTATATCTGGTAATTCAAGATGATGGGCTAGATAAGATTGCCCTTTCATTCATTTATGTCTTTATCTAATATATACTGAGTATCTTCTTTTTTTTTTTTTTTTCCTTTTTGCCTTTTTTCGTGTCCGGCAATGGGATCGCAACCCTCGGTGTCGCGTCTGCACCTCGCTCAGCCAGTGAGCGGGAACCGGTCTGTATGTGGGATCTGAACCCTCGGCGGGAGCGCCGCCACACTCCCAAGCGGCACACTGTAGCAGTGCGCCACTGGGCCGGCCCATACTGGGTATCTTCTACATGCCAGACACTATTCTAAGTGCTTGGGACATAACAGTGAGCAAAATATATAATGATTTCTGCTCTAACAAGCTAACATTCTAGTGGGGGAGACACAGACAATAAACAAAAACACAACAAATAAGTAAATTACATATCATAATAAGAGGTGATAAGTACTGTAAAAATAGCAGTAGTGCAGAGCACAAAGAATCATGAGTGCCCAGCGGAGGAAGGTTATCGAGGGAATGGAGATGTATAAAAAGGGAAGAGGGTTAAACATGAGATTCTCATGCAGTAGCACTTAAGATAGAGGCCGGGAATCTGTGAGGAATAAACAGAGGAAATAGTAGAGAAAGAAGTGGAGGATATATGTTGACCCAATCCAAGAAAAATCCAGCAGTGAACACCAGTCATGGGCAACTGAGTACCTGTAACCTCTTTAGCAATGACTTTCCAAATGTGCATATGAGTTTTTATGGGCAAGGTGATTACATAATATGAAATGTCATAAAGGCAGAGGGAGCTGCTTGGAGACCATCTGTAGAGAGAGCACTTTGAGTAGCCCTTCCAGAGGTGAAGATGACCCAGCCCTCTTTTCCACTGATCGCGTCTTATGACCTTATCACCTCCTCTGGTGAGACGGTGACTTGGGTCCTGGCCTCTGTGTATTTCCATATGTGGAAATACATGCACGTGCCTTTCCATATGTGCTTACGTTTTCCAGCTCTCTCTGCAACTGTGTTCCTACGTTTCTGACAAGCTCCAAGAGGACTATTGTCTCCCTTTCTGCAACAATTCTTCAACCCTCAATAGAATAACCTAGAGCCTCTCCAAACACAGGGCAGGACATTTTTACAGAGAACCACCTCCCGCCCTGGGACTTTTCTTCCAATTTTCGGACATTACCCTGCTGTAATCGGCTGAATAACTGCCCCAGGTCTTTTCCTCTCTCCTTTGGGTAGCCAGTTACTGGTCCCACTTCCAACCTGCAAGTTCACTTTCTGAATCAGTAGAATTCTACAGATTTCCAGCCGGAGGAAACCTAGGCTCGTCACACTAGAATGTTATTCCGTGAAGGAATATGGGACTTGGGTCTCCTCGTGGCCACATCTCAGAGTGCACACCCAACTGCCCACTTCCTCTTGGTAGATAAACACTCATCAGGCCAGAGCACTGAATACAACAAACATGATGCTACATGGGAGTGGTGATTGATGAGAACAGAAATTATATCCTGGAGGTTAGCATGGCCTTCCTTGTCCAGCTTATAAGTGGTCATTATTACTTAAATACCCCTCAGTTTTGTGACTGTGGGGACTTACTCTCAGCTTGTCAGTTCTCTCACTGGTCATGAGAGTATTTTCTTCACTTGACATGACATCCCTTAAGTCCCAAGGAAGCTGTATATTGTCCAGAAGCCTGACTTCTGGCTTGAGTGTAACAGAACTCAGGCTGCCTTTCCCAACTCTTCAAATAGTAGAAGGGCCCTGGTTTTCAGCTTGAATAGAAAAGCACCTCCTCCTAAAATGTTCTTATGTTCGGGACTGGGCCAGGCTTCCCACCCAAGTCAGGTTTTCAGCTACTGTTTAAAATTTTAACCTGTGATTTAGAACATATAGCCCCACTGTCAAAGATAAGTTGTTTCTTTTGATCACCATAACCTTTTAACATAGAAAGCAACACTTCTGACGCACCAGAGCTGGTCCAGAAGCCATCCAAACATCACTTAACATTTGTAGAAGCTTCTATACTAGCCTTTGCTCTTCTATGTCCCCCAGGCTTAAGCTTCATAACAAAGCCCTCCTATTCACTAAGGGTCTCTATAAGTCCTGACGTTCTCTGATCATTTATTTTAAAGGGAGATAGACAATAACCATGACCCTAAGCCACATGGTAGGGTCGTTTGCTTTGGCATAACTTTCTCATGGACGGAATCTGTCATTCCATAAAAAGAAATCATTTCCCTACTGCAAATGATTCTTGGGGGAAAGAAACACACTAAGGCATACATCACAAGTACTTTCTTGAGGTCAGTTATGGGAAAGAGGCAGAAGAGAGAACCAGGGAGCTGGGAGCTTTGGGCATGTGGGTATGGGGGGAGAGGAAGGGGTGAGCCCTGAGAAGAGGGGTGGTTTACTGGCTTTGCTAAACAGTGAAGTGAAAGGCCTTGCCCCTGTCGAGGTAACCTCAGGCACCTTTGAGATGTGGGCAGAGCATGCCCGAGTGGGGGCTGAAGTTGGGGAGAGATTTCTAGAAACCTGAGAGGCAGCCTGAGGCACTGGGAGGGGCTGAGTGGGATCCTGTAAAAGAGGAAGGAGGAACAGGCTAAAGTTTGTTTACACTCACACCTGATGATGTCCTTGTCCCTAGAGAATCAGCCTCAAGAACTGATACAGGACAAATACTTACTCTGGTTAACTATTTTTCCTGACTTGTGTGGTCCTAGAATCAGGTGTATCAAAAAACTTAAGGCAAATTTCTAAGGTGCCAGGGATCTGAGGAAAAGGAATCTTTGTTCATGCAAACATGCATTTCCCCAATAAAGGCATCTGATCACCTTCGAGAGCAGTGGGTTCTGGCTTTGATCAGATAATCCAATCAGGCTGTGGACTCTGACACTTAAAATTATTCAAATATCTTTAGGCAAGAGCCATGTTTAAAGGACAGCTACGTTTACACGTTTACACGTATGACTTTCTCCTTTAGGAAAGGGAGTTTGCTTTGGTCTCTTGCAGGAGGCTGTTAGGAGGTGGTCTGTCCGTGAGTTAGAACAGCTCTCATGCAGTGCACTGTGCAAATCTGCAAGGAGATAAGCAAGGAGGTGCCTTTTCACATTCCTCTCCATAGTTTCCAGCCCTTAGTGTAAGTCTTAGCAGAAAGGTAAGTAGGACTCGTTATCTCCCCTTAATCTTGGCATTTAAAATGTTTATGCAGAGGAAAGAACAACTGACTCATGCATCTAACCATTTCCAAGAGGGAAAGGGAAAACTCAGAGTGGCCAGCCCAAGATCCCCAAGGGGCCAGTGCCTACAGCCAGCCCCGTGGGCATAGCCGGGGGATGATGTCAGGGCCTCCCAAAGCAGGTCCTTGTCATCACACCGCTGGACGTGTCTGCAGGGACAATAGCCAGCACACTGCTCTCCAGCAGCTCCCCGGCAGCCTCGCACCGTGGGAGATTGGGGCAGAGGCCCAGGGTCACAACACGAAGCCGATAGACTTAGTTGTTCCAGAGGCAGTCAGATAAGGTGACCTTTGTCCCTCTCTGCATGAGCGTGGCTTGAACCAGGATGGAGAGGGAATAGCGCGCTAGCTTCTCCAGTGACACTCCTACTCTGGGAAGGTCTGTCTGCTTTCCCAGAATGAACCTCTCAGGACAAACCCGTTTTTCTGGCTATGGACTTGTGCTGACCTTTGCAAAGCTGACCACAGGATAAACTGCCTCCCGGGTGGTCTTTTTATTTTTGATAAGGTTATACTTGAGACAAGCAGATACTTTGAACAAAAATAATAACAACAATAATAGCAGCTACAAATTATTGAACACTTACACANTACTGTAAAAATAGCAGTAGTGCAGAGCACAAAGAATCATGAGTGCCCAGCGGAGGAAGGTAATTGAGGGAATGGAGATGTATAAAAAGGGAAGAGGGTTAAGCATGAGACTCTCATGCAGTAGCACTTAAGATAGAGGCCGGGAATCTGTGAGGAATAAACAGAGGAAATAGTAGAGAAAGAAGTGGAGGATATATGTTGGCCCAATCCAAGAAAAATCCAGCAGTGAACACCAGTCATGGGCAACTGAGTACCTGTAACCTCTTTAGCAATGACTTTCCAAATGTGCATATGAGTTTTTATGGGCAAGGTGATTACATAATATGAAATGTCATAAAGGCAGAGGGAGCTGCTTGGAGACCATCTGTAGAGAGAGCACTTTGAGTAGCCCTTCCAGAGGTGAAGATGACCCAGCCCTCTTTTCCACTGATCGCGTCTTATGACCTTATCACCTCCTCTGGTGAGACGGTGACTTGGGTCCTGGCCTCTGTGTATTTCCATATGTGGAAATAACTTTGAGTAGCCCTTCCAGAGGTGAAGATGACCCAGCCCTCTTTTCCACTGATCGCGTCTTGTGACCTTATCACCTCCTCTGGTGAGACGGTGACTTGGGTCCTGGCCTCTGTGTATTTCCGCTCATTCATGCACGTGCCTTTCCATATGTGCTTACGTTTTCCAGCTCTCTCTGCAACTGTGTTCCTACGTTTCTGACAAGCTCCAAGAGGACTATTGTCTCCCTTTCTGCAACAATTCTTCAACCCTCAATAGAATAACCTAGAGCCTCTCCAAACACAGGGCAGGACATTTTTACAGAGAACCACCTCCCGCCCTGGGACTTTTCTTCCAATTTTCGGACATTACCCTGCTGTAATCGGCTGAATAACTGCCCCAGGTCTTTTCCTCTCTCCTTTGGGTAGCCAGTTACTGGTCCCACTTCCAACCTGCAAGTTCACTTTCTGAATCAGTAGAATTCTACAGATTTCCAGCCGGAGGAAACCTAGGCTCGTCACACTAGAATGTTATTCCGTGAAGGAATATGGGACTTGGGTCTCCTCGTGGCCACATCTCAGAGTGCACACCCAACTGCCCACTTCCTCTTGGTAGATAAACACTCATCAGGCCAGAGCACTGAATACAACAAACATGATGCTACATGGGAGTGGTGATTGATGAGAACAGAAATTATATCCTGGAGGTTAGCATGGCCTTCCTTGTCCAGCTTATAAGTGGTCATTATTACTTAAATACCCCTCAGTTTTGTGACTGTGGGGACTTACTCTCAGCTTGTCAGTTCTCTCACTGGTCATGAGAGTATTTTCTTCACTTGACATGACATCCCTTAAGTCCCAAGGAAGCTGTATATTGTCCAGAAGCCTGACTTCTGGCTTGAGTGTAACAGAACTCAGGCTGCCTTTCCCAACTCTTCAAATAGTAGAAGGGCCCTGGTTTTCAGCTTGAATAGAAAAGCACCTCCTCCTAAAATGTTCTTATGTTCGGGACTGGGCCAGGCTTCCCACCCAAGTCAGGTTTTCAGCTACTGTTTAAAATTTTAACCTGTGATTTAGAACATATAGCCCCACTGTCAAAGATAAGTTGTTTCTTTTGATCACCATAACCTTTTAACATAGAAAGCAACACTTCTGACGCACCAGAGCTGGTCCAGAAGCCATCCAAACATCACTTAACATTTGTAGAAGCTTCTATACTAGCCTTTGCTCTTCTATGTCCCCCAGGCTTAAGCTTCATAACAAAGCCCTCCTATTCACTAAGGGTCTCTATAAGTCCTGACGTTCTCTGATCATTTATTTTAAAGGGAGATAGACAATAACCATGACCCTAAGCCACATGGTAGGGTCGTTTGCTTTGGCATAACTTTCTCATGGACGGAATCTGTCATTCCATAAAAAGAAATCATTTCCCTACTGCAAATGATTCTTGGGGGAAAGAAACACACTAAGGCATACATCACAAGTACTTTCTTGAGGTCAGTTATGGGAAAGAGGCAGAAGAGAGAACCAGGGAGCTGGGAGCTTTGGGCATGTGGGTATGGGGGGAGAGGAAGGGGTGAGCCCTGAGAAGAGGGGTGGTTTACTGGCTTTGCTAAACAGTGAAGTGAAAGGCCTTGCCCCTGTCGAGGTAACCTCAGGCACCTTTGAGATGTGGGCAGAGCATGCCCGAGTGGGGGCTGAAGTTGGGGAGAGATTTCTAGAAACCTGAGAGGCAGCCTGAGGCACTGGGAGGGGCTGAGTGGGATCCTGTAAAAGAGGAAGGAGGAACAGGCTAAAGTTTGTTTACACTCACACCTGATGATGTCCTTGTCCCTAGAGAATCAGCCTCAAGAACTGATACAGGACAAATACTTACTCTGGTTAACTATTTTTCCTGACTTGTGTGGTCCTAGAATCAGGTGTATCAAAAAACTTAAGGCAAATTTCTAAGGTGCCAGGGATCTGAGGAAAAGGAATCTTTGTTCATGCAAACATGCATTTCCCCAATAAAGGCATCTGATCACCTTCGAGAGCAGTGGGTTCTGGCTTTGATCAGATAATCCAATCAGGCTGTGGACTCTGACACTTAAAATTATTCAAATATCTTTAGGCAAGAGCCATGTTTAAAGGACAGCTACGTTTACACGTTTACACGTATGACTTTCTCCTTTAGGAAAGGGAGTTTGCTTTGGTCTCTTGCAGGAGGCTGTTAGGAGGTGGTCTGTCCGTGAGTTAGAACAGCTCTCATGCAGTGCACTGTGCAAATCTGCAAGGAGATAAGCAAGGAGGTGCCTTTTCACATTCCTCTCCATAGTTTCCAGCCCTTAGTGTAGGTCTTAGCAGAAAGGTAAGTAGGACTCGTTATCTCCCCTTAATCTTGGCATTTAAAATGTTTATGCAGAGGAAAGAACAACTGACTCATGCATCTAACCATTTCCAAGAGGGAAAGGGAAAACTCAGAGTGGCCAGCCCAAGATCCCCAAGGGGCCAGTGCCTACAGCCAGCCCCGTGGGCATAGCCGGGGGATGATGTCAGGGCCTCCCAAAGCAGGTCCTTGTCATCACACCGCTGGACGTGTCTGCAGGGACAATAGCCAGCACACTGCTCTCCAGCAGCTCCCCGGCAGCCTCGCACCGTGGGAGATTGGGGCAGAGGCCCAGGGTCACAACACGAAGCCGATAGACTTAGTTGTTCCAGAGGCAGTCAGATAAGGTGACCTTTGTCCCTCTCTGCATGAGCGTGGCTTGAACCAGGATGGAGAGGGAATAGCGCGCTAGCTTCTCCAGCGACACTCCTACTCTGGGAAGGTCTGTCTGCTTTCCCAGAATGAACCTCTCAGGACAAACCCGTGCCTCTCTGCATGAGCGTGGCTTGAACCAGGATGGAGAGGGAATAGCGCGCTAGCTTCTCCAGTGACACTCCTACTCTGGGAAGGTCTGTCTGCTTTCCCAGAATGAACCTCTCAGGACAAACCCGTGTTTCTGGCTATGGACTTGTGCTGACCTTTGCAAAGCTGACCACAGGATAAACTGCCTCCCGGGTGGTCTTTTTATTTTTGATAAGGTTATACTTGAGACAAGCAGATACTTTGAACAAAAATAATAACAACAATAATAGCAGCTACAAATTATTGAACACTTACACATTTTTATTTTTGATAAGGTTATACTTGAGACAAGCAGATACTTTGAACAAAAATAATAACAATAATAGCAGCTACAAATTATTGAACACTTACACTTCACAGACTGGGCTCAATGCTTTCCTTACACTACGGTATTTAATCCTCAAAACTCTGAGAGGTAGCTGTTATGGTTATTATTATTATTATTATTATTATTATTATTTTTTACAGTCTTATAGAGTACTATTACTCCCATTTTATAGATGAGGAAACTGAGGCTCAGACAGGTTAACTAAATGGCCAATAGTCACACTGCCACTGAAGTGGTAGAACCCAGAAATAAACCCAAGTGTGTCTCGCACCAGAACCCAAGTCCTTACAGACCACACCGAATACCACATATATCATGTCCAAAGGAAGCCACTGCCATGTGCTCTCAGGGACCCCTCCACTGTTATGGTTGTTATCCATGGGGACTGAGCCCAGCGTGTAGCCGTGTGTGGGCTCCCTGTCTTTCCCTCATCTTCTGCTGGCAGTGACAAATCCAAACCATGTGCAGCCCTGAAGGACTGGTGGTTGGCAGGGGCTGTTGGGGCAAGGTCGTTGGGCCTGGGCAGCCTTTAAGGGGTCCTCAGTGCATCTGTGGACATACTCTGCCCCGCACAGCATGCTTTTCAGGCAGCAGATAGGAACCCTCACTGGGGCCTTGGTGCTCACCCTGTTTGTTTATTCAGGTGTATATGGTTGCAGATTCTCGTGGCTTCTTCATTTCATTGACTTAAGCAGGGGAGCCTCTTGATATGGTTGATATCACTTGATAAAGTAGATTCCCAGAGGCTGCGTCTCTCCAGGAGTGGACCCCTAAAATACTACTCTCTCCTGGCTGGGAGAATTTCTTCCTCTCCCTTCCCACCCCAACTCTGCCAGTTCTCACTCTGTGGTTTCTCTTCCAGTCTCCCCATCGTCGTCAAATGCCCCCTGTCCCTCTCTGCCGTCCTGTCCACAGCTGGCCGGCTGCGTACACTCTCACCTCCTCCAGGAGACTTCTTGGACAACTGCACATCGCTATCTCCTCCGTCTCACCGCCAGCACTCACCAGGCTGTCTAGTCCTTGACAAATTCTCTGATCGTGTCGCATGGAGATACGCAGATAACCTCTCTGTCATGGTTTTCTGTCTCTTCTCCTCACCATATCTTATCTGATTATGCTGCATCTTATCTCTACTCCTGCTAATGTGTGAAAGCTAGAAATGAATGAAAACGTGGAGGAAGGCTCCATCCAGCCCTGGGGAAAAGGGGTCTGATTACCTATTCCTTTTTGCCAGATACTTTACTTCTAGACTTTTCCACATGCCTCAACCTGAGGTCACCAAATGCCAGGTGTCAAAGTGGAAAGGGTATGCTGATTACACCTTCTGCCCCTTTTCTGAGGCAAATCCAAATAAAATTCATCATGATCTCCCTTGCCAGAATTTCCTGCCTTCCTTTGTCCCTCAAAATCAAGATGTCACATTCAGTCCCTCAAATCTTGAAAACTCAAGTAAACGATTTTGTGGAATTATGGAGATGTCCTTAGTACATGATGTATGCAGAAAAAGTGCAGATGGGGGTCATTTTCTATGCTACCCCCACCCTCCCCACCTCCAACTGACTGAGCAGGTTGACAGTGTTCCCTAAACAGCACGATGGCCTCGTGAGTTTGCCACTGCCTCTGCCAGGAGGCACGGAGAGCCCAAAGGCTGGGGCTGCAGTCTAAGTGCGGTCCCTAAGCAACCGGGTGGACCTGGCAGCGTCCTCATCCACCAAACAGATGAGAAAAGGTGTCCCTGTTCCGACCTCCTGAACCATTATGAGGCCTGACAAAAGCTGACTGTTTTTGTTATTGTTGCCACTACTAGATACATTATTGAGGCAATCTGCTGTTTTTATCATCCACTATCCCTCCATTTGAAACAATTAAAGTGGAGTTGTTGGGGGATAAGAGGAGAAGCCATGACTCTGTTCCTTCTGCCTTCTTTTAACATTTCTACCCACATGTTAGAATACGAAGACAACTTTGCAATTTGACTAATTCCCCCTAATCTGTACTCATCGAGGCTGTGATACTGTGTGTGGAGATGGTTGGGAGTCTTTGTCCACGAAGTATCAGACCACACAGGGAAGGTGCATCCCATTTAGACTGCAGGAATTGGGGGGGGGGGCCGATCGGGACCTGTCGGCGGGAGGGCCCGGGGGCCCGGGGGGCCACCCCGGGCACGGGCGGGGGCC
>NW_007727317.1:270879-278106 GCF_000696425.1 Galeopterus variegatus
GGGTGGAAAGAAGGGCGGGCAGAAGGGCGGATGGAAGGTGGAGGGCGGCCGGAAGGGCGGAGGGGGGGCGGATGGATGGGCGGGGGGGAGGGGGGGGGGGGGGGCAGATCAGGATCTGTCAGCTGGAGAGTCCTGTGGCCCGAGGGGCTACCACGGGCACAGGCAGGGTCCTCCAAGAATGTGAGTGACATTGGCTCAGGATATGCCAAGTAGATCCCAATGGTGTACTTGATCATGATTTCTGGGGTGGGGAATGCTGAACCCCCAACCACCCACCTACTCCTCCTCTTGTCTGGCCCTCAGCAATCCGTGTAATCCTTTTAACAGGGACAAAGCCTTCAATTCCACAAATAAAGTAGGACTTAAAATGTCAATGAAAACATAGTTTCTAAAGTAAAGGAATGTATGGGTTAGGTAGACGATGGAAGTATATGCATGGAGACAACTGGAAGGACCTTCCTTCCTTGGAAGATCTTAGGCAAAAATGGTACATATATTATTTTATGTTATGTGAAAATAACATATAGACACTATGTTAGAGCCTGTGTTTGCTGTGAGAAAAGGAAAAAGAAAGGGTACGAGCCAACTCTGGACTCTTAAAATAGAAAGGGAGGTGTTTGGGACCAGACTACTAAGAGGAAGCAGAGTGACCCCGACCTCAAAGAAAATGCTGGCATTTGTCAAATACCCAGTGACGCCTCCCTGTCCAGAGATGAATAGGTTTCTGACACAAATATGAGAAAATGCTAACATTTATTTCAGGTTACAGGTAAATAGATGTTTTATGTTATTCTCTGCACTCTTCTATTATCTCAATTTTTATGGTTAAAAAAATGAAAAAAGAAATTGAAAATAAAAGTTCCCATCAATGCAATGGAATACTGTGCAGCTGCTGAGAAAAAAGTGAGGAAGATCTTTGTTCTCACATGGAAAGACCTCCAAGAAACGTTGCAGAGTGAAATAAAAGCAAGTTTCAGTATAATATATTTCACCCAGTCCTATCTGTATGAAATACTTTCTTTCTTTTTTTTTCCTTTTTGTCTTTTTTCGTGTCCGGCAATGGATCGCAACCCTCAGTGTCGCGCCCGCACTGGACCGGGACCGGCAACGGGATCGCAAACCTCGGTGCCGCGCCCGCACCTCGCTCAGCCAGTGAGCGGGAACCGGTCTGTATGTGGGATCCGAACCCTCGGCGGGAGCGCCGCCACACTCCCAAGCGGCGCACTGTAGCAGTGCGCCACCGGGCCGGCCCTGTATGAAATACTTTCTAAATGTGTGTGTACCTGTCTCGTGACATGCATAAGATTTAATCTAGAAGAGGCAAGTCATTAGCAGGAGGTGGATATGTACCTTAGGCTTTTTCACGTACCTTAGGCTTTTTCATGTGGTATGAATTTTTATGACAAGCATATATCACTTTTATAATCATAGCAAAGCAATGATGACTCTAATAAATGACCTGTGGAGCAGAAACGCTGGTCACCAACCCTTCCAGGCTTGTGGGCTGCCACTGGAGTGTCCACTTGCCCTGTTCTTGCTTGGCCTCTTTCCTGATTTGATACTTGGATGTCTGAATGAGGGCCCATGACAGATGCCAGCAGGGGTGGCGATGACAAGCCCAAAGCCACATTTGTTCCATTACTTCCAGCTCCTTGTTGCCTTTCCAATCGCAGCAGTGAGAGCTCCTTTCTCTTATCTGCACAAAGCAAGAGTCAAAAGTTCTTGTCAGTGTGATTGCAAATACCAGGCAGGAAAACCTCCTGATAATACCTAAATTCCTTTAGAAGAGCAGTGCCTGGAATCAGGTCAGGAGAGCTATGTGGCTTCGGCACATTGTGTACTGTGCAGTTGGATCGTAAACCAGATGAAATTTGGCAATAAAAAGACATAAAGGACATATAAAGGTGACATTATAGTACATTATACGAAGTTATACGATAAAGGACATATAAAGATGACATTATAGTCCCGTCTGGTCTTATAACCCCTCTCCTCAAGCCAATCCATCCTCTACAAAGACCACGCAGGCTGCTGAGGAAGAGTCTCCGTGTGTGTGAGCCATTGAGGATTTCCAAACTAGACACAAAGATATAAGGTATAAAAATAAAATGCAAATAATAAAAAAAAAAGTATCAGGCTGAAGTTTCCAAGATACATTTATGGCTTTTATAAACAGTTATGAATTGGTCAAATGGCTCTTTGAGATACTCTGGTGACATTAGCTAATTCTGACATTTAGGAATTAAAACTTAGTAGCTACCTTATCCTTATGAGCAAAGCTTGCTAAAAATCTTGTGCTGCATGTCCTGCTCTGTGTTTGAAGGTGACACAAGTGGCATGCTGTCATCTCAATTCTGTACCTTGTCCTAAAACCCGAGGGAGATGGGAGCACTGTCCTCCTCCATTTTCCTTTGGCCTCATTCTGCAGCCAGCATCCCCTGTTCCCTGCTCCATCTGCCCCACTTTAGTTCCAAAAAGATGTGGGTTCCCATAGCAAACGTGAAGAAATGCAAAAACCTAACAATACATTTTAAGAAATGATGACACACTGAAAGTGAATCCCCGGAACTATATACCCTTTGATTTATCTTTGAAGCATCTACTCTGCCAAGTAGATATCTTTTTTGTCCATTTTTATGGGCACAGTAACTGGCTCAGTGAGATCGGATGACTCGCCAGCAATCTCCCAGCTAGCAAGTGCCAGGGCTGGACTGACTGGGAAGTCCACAGGCTTTCCACACACTGAGGAGTCACTATAGGGTTCCGGGAAGTGGGGAGAAGGAAGTACTGACCATCTGCAAAGCAGGGAGGCCCACGGTGGTTCTAATATAGCAGGTTTCTACCTGCCAAGCAGCTACGAAATCGACTTCCAGCATCAACCCCAGCACAGCACTCACCTCTCTCGGAACAAATCCACAAACCCTTGAGAGTGATGAATATATACTGAAAACACACATTTTAACACACATTTATAAAGACTAATGATGATTATGAACAACAGTTACTGCCATGTGTTAAGTGCTTCCTCTGGACCTGGGCAGCACTGGTCACCTTGCAAACATGTCTCATTTGAGATCACTGTGCCCTCCAGGTAGGTACATGGATGCTGATTGAAACAGAGGAGGAACTAAGGCCCTGTGAAGCTGAGCAACTGTGTGGTCTCCAGGAACACTGCAGAGTGTCACCAGCCTCTGGAAAACCCACCTGTAGAGGCCACACGCAGGCTCGATGGGAATTTTTTCAGTTTAGCATGATGCTATGAAGCCCCTAAGAGGAGATGTGTGTGGTGTCCACACACAGGGGAGAAGAGGCATTAGTGTGGAAGCGATGTGCAAGCTCCACAGCCCTCATCCTGCCTGGAGAGCCTTCCAGCTCATAGCCCATTCTCTTTAGGAAGAGCTCCCTCTTCCTGGCCTCACAGGAGTTATTCAATGGGCTTAAATTAGATACATTTCAAAACATTTTTTTCACTGAAAAGCACCATACAGATATCAGCGCAGTTACAGTAATTATTATCCAGGACCCTACTTCCCAAAACCATGCTAGTTACTGGTCATTGTCATGTCTATTGTCACTCCATTGGACCAAACCAAAGCTGCCAAGGAGAAGATGTGCAATGGGAGGAAAGAGGGAGGCATGGAAAGCAGAGCTAGAGTATTCAGACGTTCATCGTGCAAGAGTTTATAATCAAAGGACTTTCCCTTCCCCTGATGCCGCAGCTGGTCTTTGCAGCCAACATTCTTTGATAACATCAAACGGTATATCAGACCATTTGTACGTATTATTCTGACAGTAAATTCCTCAGCTTCTGATTTAAGAATGGTTTGAGGAGAAGAAGAGTTCTTTTCTGCTTAACCCTGAAGAGAGAGGAACAGCACTGAACAGTGCCAGGCACAGGCAAAGCCCCTTTGTGTCATCTAACCCAGCAGCCAGGTTTAACAGCTGAGGACACTGAGGCTCCAAGAGAAAAGATCCCACAGGGCTTTGATGGGTGCCAGGTCAGGGGTAGAATGGAGAAACTCAGTCCTGAGCCCCCAGGGGGAGGTCATGTACATCCCCTGCCCTTTCTGTCAGCGTCACAGCACGGGAGCGTAGGCAAGGAAGACGAGAGAATTATTCCTTTTTCAGAGTCCTCTGCAGACAGAAATATGCCTCTTATAAAGGTTTTTCATGACTCTACACACACACACACACACATAAGGCCACATAGGTATACACACAGACAACACATACAGACACACACATACGTAATACATATACACACAGACACGCACATACATAATACATTTACACACAGACACGCACATACATAATACATTTACACACAGACACACACAGACATAATACATTTACACACAGACACGCACATACATAATACATGTACACACAGACACACACAGACATAATACATTTACACACATACATAATACATTTACACACAGACACACACAGACATAATACATTTACACACATACATAATACATTTACACACAGACACACACATACATGATACATATACACAGAGACACGCACATACATGATACATATACACACAGACACACACATGCATAATACATATACACACAGACACACACATGCATAATACATATACACACAGACACACACAGGCATAATACATTTACACACAGACACACACATACATAATACATTTACACACAGACACACACAGACATAATACATTTACACACAGACACACACATACATAATACATATACACACAGACACGCACATACATAATACATATACACACAGACACACACATACATGATACATGTACACACACATGCACATATGTACATACATATCTACATACCCCATACATACATATATACACACATATGAGGGGTCTTCAGAAGTTTCATAGATTCATATTACCTTTTAATTCTATTTTTCCATGAACTTTTTGAAGTACCCTTGTACACATACACACCTAGACACACACATACAGACTCTCTCTCTCACACACACACACACACACACGCACATTTTCCCTCCATCTGCTAACAGCCTTTTCCTCCACCTTCTCTGTTGTCCTACTTTTCCCCCAAATCTCTACACCCCACTCTCCCCTCTTCCTTTCTTTTCGATTTCATTATCAAGTCCAACAGGTGGATCGTGTCACACAGACAGGTGAAACTCTCATGCAGGATGACCAGATGTCCCAGCTTGCCTAGAACAGACCAGTTTCATACCTGTCTTCTGGAATCATTACTAAGAGTGCCCTCTTTGTCTCTCAAAAGAGTCCTCAATTAGATGACAATTTTCTATGCATATATTTATGTATCATATATATGTGCACGTGTATATGTAAATCCTCCCCTCGAGGGAAGTAATCTGATATTTACTTGGATAGAAGCTAGGATTAAAGCAGCAGAGCTGTATGTAGGGGGCTCTACTTCAACATTTCTATGTCTCACAACTTTTATTTTTGCATTCTAGTAATGCTAAGATTTGGATTTCAGGATCTTGCTTCTGGCTCAGAAAATGAGAGGAGTGACTCAGCGTCACAGCCTGGCAACCAGTCAGACACGGGGAAGCAGGGGCTCGGCGCTCTCAGTGCCCCCACCCCCGTGCATGCTGCTGTCAAGGTAAGGACAGGCCCGCCTCCAAGCCCCTGCCTGAGCAGCCAGCTCACAGAGCCAGCTTGGAGCAGAGTTAGGTATGATAGGTTCAGTGCACTAGGAAGGTCACAGAACAGGAGTTGGGAGGTGGGCCATCAGTGTATATGCACCAAGATTCTACTATCCGTGCAGCACAGTATGAGTGTTCTCTGCAGTGAGAAGCCCGTGTGTTTGCATTTCTTCGGGATCACAGCTCACTCAGCATGCTCCTGACCTAAAAGATAGCATCAGCTCACCCTTGAGATGGACACGGCTGATTGCACTGCACACAGGCTTCACAACTGCGATAAAATAGGTATAGCACGGTTGAATTTTGTGCAAGAAAAGCGACTCTGAAGACCTCACACAAGGTACAATCTATACCATTCAAGACAGTCTCCCCATGGAAATAAGGACGGTGGGGGTTATATTCACAGTAGACAAGTAGCTGTATTCACAGCATATTTTTTATTTAATTTTCTCAGCATTGTATCTCATACTTCACAGAGTTCTCTCTCCTCAATTAACTTCCAGGTAGTCAATTGGCTTATCTTTATAATATTTTATTCCACTTCTAATTGATGTGGCAGCATGTTTTCTCAGCTCTAGTGCCACCACTTAATGAATGCTGAGATGACTTATGAGATTAAAAAAGATTGTAAATTGAAGTAAGAATCAATGATAAAGAGTTTTATGCCATAAGTGGGTGGTAGGCATTTTAGTTTCCCAGTAAAGCTCCCCTACCAATCCACAACAGCTGAAACGCAGCTTATAATTCACTCAGCTCAACAGCTTTGAACTTGTGGCTATTGATGAATTTTGTTCATTGCAGGGGAAGGAGGAGATGATTTACATTATTTCTAATATTGTATATAAACAGAAATTGTATTAATATTTCTATCACGATACTTGAATTTTACATAATTCAAATTAGCAAAGCCTTCAACCTTGCTGTACTAAGGAAGTGGGATAGGAGCCCACAGGAAGGACAGATCACTTTCAATAAACAACAAGATCGATACTAGTGCCCAGCTGGTCCAGGAGGGCTGGTTGTATCTGTACGAGCCATCATCCTTTTGAATGGTCGATGCCTATGCATTCCTAGCTGCTAAATATTCATCACCCCTAAGTTAAGAGGATACTAGAGGGCTTCCCAGAGAAGGAGGCAACCAAGCTAGGGGAAAAACATCACTATCCTATTGACATTATAAGACTCCTATAAGACCAATGAGAGAATACATACAAATGCTCTAGAGAAAGGTACTCTACAAATACTCTGGGAGGGTGTGTATCAGAGTTGAATACAACATGATTCCTGCCCTCAAGGAGCCTATACTCCAGTTGGGTTATCAGGGCCACCACTAGTCCAAACAGTGTTTTGTGCAAAAAAGGAAGACGAGCCCCAAGACTTGAATAGACACTTCTCCAAAGATATATAAATTGCCAACGAGCACATAAAAGGGTTCTCAGTGTCATTAGTCATTAGGGAAATGCCAATCAAAACTACAATGAAGGGCCAGCCCGGTGGCGCACTGCTACAGTGCCCCGCTTGGGAGCACGGTGGCGCTCCCGCCGAGGGTTCGGATCCCACATACAGACCGGTTCC
>NW_007727317.1:278782-282625 GCF_000696425.1 Galeopterus variegatus
AGGGTTGCGATCCGTTGCCAGACACGAAAAAAGACAAAAAGGGAAAAAAAAAAAAAAAAAAACTACAATGAAATACCACTTTATATCCACTAGGATGGAGTTAATAAAAAATATAGAAAATAAGTGTTGATGAGGATGTAGAGAAATTGGAACCCTCATATACTGCTGGTGGGAATGTAAAATGGTGCTGCTGCTGTGGAAAACAGTTTGGCAGTTCCTTAATAATTTAAACACAGAATTGCCATATGACCCAGCAATTCCACTCCTGGGTATATACCCAAAAGAAAACAGGTGTTCAAACAAAAATATGTATGTGAATATTCATAGCAGAACTATTCACAATAGTTAAGAGTTGGAACTAACCCAAATATCCATCGACTGATGAATGAATAAATAAAATGTGGTAGCCCATACAATGTGATGTTATTCAGCCATGAAAGGAATGAAGTACTGTACATGCTACAACATGAATGAATGTTGAAAATATTATGCTGGGTGAAAGAAGCCAGATTCAAAAGGCCACATATTGTATGATTCAATTTATATTTAATATCCAGAACAGGCAAATCTAGAAAGACAAAAAGCAGATTAGTGGTTGCCAGGGGCTGGGGGAGGGGGAAATGAGAGTAACTGTTCATGGATAAGTGGTTTCCTTTTGGGGCAATAAAAATGTTCTGGAACTAGATAGTGGTGATGGTTGTGCGACATTGTGAATGTACCAAAATGGTTACAATGATGAATTTTGCATTACTTGTGTTTTATGATGATAGTAAAAGAGGTTCTCCTTCCCCAGGCAGCCACAGCCCCTACAAAGTAGCCTAGGAAGGAAAATGTGGGCTGGATTTCAGTCTCCCTCACCCCCTCAGCAGAGTATACACTGATGTGACCATTATCAGGCAGCCTCAAAATGCCACATGAGGAGTGCAGACAGGGGACATCGCTGTGAGTTAGAAAAGTCTTCCCAGGTGAGCTGGGGTTTAGCAAGCCTTGTGAGCCAACCTTAAAGGATGAGCCAGGGTCAGATAGCAAGGGGAGGAGGTTGTTGCAGACAGCAGAAAACTGCAAGAAAAAGAGGCAGGAGGTGTACGTTGTTGGAGAGGAGTGGTTCAGGCCATTTGGTGAACTGTCTTTCTCTGCAGACTACAGAGTTTGGACTTCATCGTGCAGAAGTGGACCAGCAAATTGATTGCGGGCTGCTGGGGTGGTGTGTGGTTTGGCAAAGCCTCGTGTGTGTGTGTGTGTGTGTGTGTGTGTGCACATTTGAATCAGAATGGCTTTAGGAAATCATGCACTTTCTAGCCACAGGCTGCACCCCTCCGTCTCGCTTTACACTACCCTGGTCCATACCTTTTTGCCTGGGTCTTCAAGCACTGGAGTGGATCCACTTCAGACCCATCTTCAGGAAGACGAATGTGCTCTCCCTCCATTGACCACACAGCTGTAAAGAGAAAAATACAACCTAAGTATCTCCTGGGCTGAAAAAGAGAATGAAACTACACATTTCCATGGATTTCGTAGTATTTGCCCCACACTATCCAGAGAAAATGATCCTATTTCAGTATCTTCCGGAATGCTCACATTCCCTGTGCTAAGGCAACTTGGAGAATACTCCTCAAGCCTGCCTTAGCCACCAGGCCCAGGGCTGCAGCTCCCGTCCTCCCCAGACAAGGCAAACCCAGGAAGAAGTGGGAACAGCAGCTGAGCTGGAGCAAGGCAGGGCTCAGCTGGCTTCAGGAGCCCCGCAGAAACTCTCCAGGCTCCGAAGACTGGTTAATTAACTAGAATGCTAATTGATTCATGAGCAGGGATACATGGAGCCACCAAGCACGCTGAAATACTTGCGCTCATTAGTCATTAGTCTCCAGGATGAAATCTCTTTGAGAAAACAAAAAAGCCTTCGTTGGTGGGATGCGCTGAGTCAGAGAAAAGCGAGTAGTAGGCTCCTTTGGGTAAGGTCATGTTCAGATGTGTACTTTGTGGTTAACCAGGGGGTGCTGCCAAGTCAGACTATGCCTGCCAGCTGTTCGGGAGCCCCCTCTTCTGGACACTGCTGGTACCACACTTTTCCTCCAACTTTTCCCCAGACCCTTAATAATCTTCGGTTGTGACATCCATATTCTTCACCTTCTGTCCTAAAGTCGAGTTTTGAGAATTGTCTTAACTAATAACAGTATTGTTTTAACAGTCCTATTGCTTCCTAATATATGGAGGCCTTTTGATTTCAGGAGCAGGTTACAGATATAATTACACTGTACATGGGCACCTATTATTTCAATATTGTATTTTATACTCTTTATATTGATCACTGAGGTAGAAAGTAGAGAATGTTTTTTACAGTTTTCAGATGAGGGAACTAAGATGTCGTACAATGAAGTAATTGCATCATGTTCAAAACTTTGTCTTAACTTCCAAGCCCGTACCCTTAACTTTCTTCCATGTGTCCAAATCACGCTCTACAATGGGTAGCTTCTGGGAAGGGTTCCAGTAGGTGACTAACCCATCCCATAATAAGTTATTATTTCAGGGGGGGTCACTTCTTGATATTATAGCAGTATCTGGGGTGAGGGTAGGGGGTATGAGCAGGCAGGTAAGGAGAGTCTATCTTATTTTCAGCCCAGAGCAACAAAGAACCACATTCTGGATTTTGAAAGACAGTCTTAATTTCATCTAAGTTTATGTCATTAATAAGATAGCTTATTAAGTGCTTTACTAGAGGTGATTGCCCATGTACATATGAAAGAACTTTCTTATGAATAATCCCCAAATCAAAATACATCCTTTCTTAGGCAATTGTTTGATTTTACATTAGGAAAATGCACTCATTGAAACTCAGGCTCACATCTCACTCTACTCCAGGGATGGAAAAATCCCAGAGCTACTTCTAAGATTCAAGATTCCCTGACTGAGGCATGTCCTTCCAGTGTGCTGTGTTTGCAGCAGATTTGTTCATTAGCTACATTAATGTCCTAGGAGATCTTGGTGCATCGCGCCTTTGCTATATTGTGTTTCTGGAATTTAAGAATGTCCATCAGGAGAAAACCTCCTCACAGTGTATCCAGGATGCCAAGTCATTCTCGCCCATCACTTTTTTTTTTTTAATTTTATTTTGTCAATATACAATGAGGTTGATTATTGTGGCCCATCACCGAAACCTCCCTCCCTCCTCCCTCTCCTCCCTCCCACCCAACAATGTCCTTTCTGTTTGCTTGTCTTATCAACTTCAAGGAATTGTACTTGTTATATCTTTTCCCCACCGCCCCAGTTTTTTGTGTGTGTGTGTGTGTGTTTGAATTTATTTATTTATTTTTAGTTCCCACCAATAAGTGAGAACATATTGTCGTATCAACTTCAAGGAACTGTAGTTGTTATGTCTTCTCCCCCCCGCCCCAGTTTTTTTTGTGTGTGTGTGTGTTTGAATTTATTTATTTATTTTTAGTTCCCACCAATAAGTGAGAACATGTGGTATTTCTCTTTCTGTGCCTGACTTGTTTCACTTAATATAATTCTCTCAAGGTCCATCCATGTTGTTGCAAATGGCAGTATTTCATTCGTTTTTATAGCTGAGTAGTATTCCATTGTGTAGATATACCACATTTTCCGTATCCACTCATCCAATGATGGACATTGGAACTCTCATACATTGTTGGTGGGACTGCAAAATGGTGCAGCCTCTATGGAAAATGGTATGGAGGTTCCTCAAACAATTGCAGATAGATCTGCCATGTGACCCAGCTATCCCTCTGCTGGGAATATACCCAGAGCAATGGAAATCATCAAGTCGAAGGTATACCTGTTCCCCCATGTTCATCACAGCACTCTTTATAATAGCCAAGAGTTGGAACC